>NC_056750.1:410804427-410829427 GCF_019279795.1 Protopterus annectens | reverse complement strand
GAATCCTGTAGCTTATGTACAGTGATCTCTGAAGGTGTTTTTGTACTCTAAATCATCCATGCAGTGAATACTCCGTTCAGATCACAATTGTTTTATTTCTTTTGTTAACTTAGATAGTCAGGGTGAGCAGGCAGCATGTCAGCCAAGGAGTATGGAAAGCTGACAAGGAGCCAGCTGGTGGAGATGTGCCAGGCTAGGGGACTGGTGCATGGAAACCTGACTAAGGCAGACCTGATTGCAGCCTTGGTTACAGCTGCATCAGAAAACAGCATCCAGGAGGACGATCAGACTGGCAGTGGAGATGCAATATCCTCAGAGACTGGACAACTCAACCTTTCTGCGAAGGACAACCAGACTGGCAGTGGAGATGCAATATCCTCGGAGAATGGACAGCTCAGCCTTTCTGCAGAAATCCAGCTGGAGCTAAAGAGACTTGAGTTGGAGGCCAGGTGTTTGGAGATAGAAGCCGAAGAAAAGGAGCATCAGAGGAGGCATGAGAGGGAAATGCAGACTCTTCGCCAGAGTCATGGAGGTAATGGGGAAGGGAGTAACTGGACCCCAGAAGCACAACAGGTCAGTAAATTTCTTCTGCAATTTAAAGAGGAGGATAATTTTGATAGTTTCATTCACATGTTTGAGAGGGTATGCAAACATTATAGTGTTGACCAAAGGCTCTGGGTACAGTTCCTGACCCCCATACTCCATGAATAAGCTTTAACTTTTTTATCAAAAATGCCTGACTCTTGCCTATTTTGATTATACTGCTATAAAACAATGTCTTTTAGAATGTTTTAAGCTAACACCTGAAATGTATAGGAAAAAGTTTCATAAGCATAAGACGCAAGGCAGATGTAAGTGCATGAATATGTTGCTGAACTGAGCACTTATTTTCATAGCTGGGCGAGTGGATGTCAGGTCACCACTTTTGAAGGGCTGCAGACCTTTTGGTAAGGGAACAAGCCCTTCGCACTTTGCCGGAGGACATGAGGATCTGGTAAGCTGACAGACAAAGTGCGTTCAGATGAGTTGGAAGGAGGGAGACCTATACTTGGCCAACAGGAAGGGGACCCCCAGTACTGCTCATGGGTCTAAAGGAACCCATGGTTGGTAGCACAGACTGCGCCAACAGAATCTGCCAGTAGCAGGGGAAGCCACTAGTCCAGGTACACGTCCAGGACCTAGGGTTAAATGTTTTGAATGCAACCAGTGGGGCCATGTGGCATATAGGTGACCATGGAGGCAAGGTGGGGAACCAAACTTGAGAGAGCCAGTAAGTGGTAAAGACAAAATGCCAATAGTAGGTAGTCTTGAGATGACAGGGGTACTAAACTACCATCCTGCTGATGTCCTGAGAGGGAAGGATTTGGATGAGGCAGTACCATGTACTTATTCAGTTACACAGTGAGGCTAGGAGACAAGCATGTGGGTCTGGTAGCCTGGGGGAGACCCAGACAGACTGCATACTTGCAGCCAGGACTGGTGAGATGGTTACTTCAGGGAGTGAGCTATGCTGTAGCAGTGAAACTAAAGAAGGAAAGCCACAGCTGCTTGCATGTACTGATGGTCCCTTGGACCAGGGTGACTGCAAAGGTAGAGGTGAATAGTAGTATCCAGGCTGATTGTGAGGCACCACTGTCAGAGGATGCCAGACTTCCTGTGGAAGGGGTGCTGGGAAGGGTTACAAGGAGAGAGTTGAGACAACCGCAGCTCTCAGACCCTACATTGCAAGGCCTGAGGCAGGTAGCTAGGGAGGCACCTGATTCTCAAGGAAAGGGGTAATCTGTATACTGGGACAAAAGGTTACTATACAGAGAGTGGACCCCTGAGGGAGGGCTAGAAGGTGAGAGTACAGCAGTTGGTAGTGCCTAGAGCCTACCATCTGGCGCTTCTAGCCATAGCCCACGATATTCCCTTTGCAGGTCATATGGGCATAAAAAAGTACAGAGAGGCATATTATGTAAAACTTCTATTGACCTGAAATTTCCAGATATGTAACAGGCTACTGCAAGACCTGTGAGCAGTGCCAAAAGATAGGCAAGGCAGGAGACAAGGCGAGAAATCCTTTGATGCCTTTGCCTGTGATTGAGGAGCCATTTCAGAGGGTAGCTATGGATATTGTGGGTCCTCTGAGTACCCAAAGTTCCACAGGGAAAAAGTATATCCTAGTGGTAGTGGATTATGCTACACGATACTGAGGCAGTGGCTTTCTCCTCCATTGAGGCAGAGAAGGTGGCAAATGCTTTGTTAGAGATTTTCAGCAGGGTAGGTTTCCCAAAAGAAATATCGTCTGACAGAGGTACCAATTTCATGTCAGACCTGCTGGCTTGTCTGTGGAAGTCCTGTGGGTTGAAGCACATGAAGACCACCCCCTGCCATCCCCAGACTAATAGTCTTGTTGAGAGACGAAACTCTACAATCAAGTCCATGCTATGGGCATTTGCAGATCAGTTTAAGAGGAGTGGGACAAATATTTTCCCCATCCGTTTGCTTACAGAGAGGTTCCCCAGGAATCCACAGGTTTTTCACCCTTTGAGTTGCCGTATGGGCATAAGGTGAGGGGACCTCTAGATTTAATTAGAGAGGAGTGGGAAGGTGAGTGCAAGTCTTACAAGGAGTCTGTTGTGGCATATGTCCTAAACCTCAGGACAAGGCTCAGGGATCTCATGGTCTTGGCCCAGGAGAACCTTGCAGAAGCCCAACAACGGAAAAAGGTGTGGTATGACAGGAATGCTCGAGCTAGAGGGTATGCTGTGGGGCAGCAGGTAATGGTTCTCAATCCTGTCAGACAACAAGCTACAAGCAGTTTGAGAGGGTCACTACAAGGTGGTAAGAAAGGCGAGTGCTAACTACATGGTGGAAGTGCTAGGCAGACAGCAGGGGCACAAACTGTACCATGTTAACATGATGAAACCTTACCATGACAGGGAGGCCCTTGTGCTGAGCATTTGCAGTGGACTGCAGGAGTCTGGGGACTGATCTCCTCAGTGAGGCTCGGGCTGACACCTCAGTGGAAGGGGTAGCAATGTCCCAGCAGCTATCTCCTACCCAGGTTTGGGAAATCCAAGCTGTGTTGCAGGAATTTAGGGACATGTTCACTGGGAAACCAGGGTGAACCCACCTGCTGCAGCATCAGGTGGATACAGGACCCCAAAGGCCCATCAGGCAGGCCCCTTATAGGATGCCTGAGAGAGAGTCAGACAGACCCTGAAGGTAGAGGTACAGGAGATGTTAAAACTAGGGGTGATTCAAGAGTCCAACAGTACCTGGGCCTCCCCAGTGGTGCTGGTGCCAAAGGAGGATGGCAGCACCAGGCTGTGTGTGGACTACAGGAAATTAAATATATAGTCACACAATTAGATGCTTACCCCATGCCTAGGACAGATGAGGCCCTAAAGCAGCTGGGTGGGGCTAAGTATCTTACAACCATTGATCTTACCAAGGGTTACTGTCAGGTGCCCTTGACTACCAGTGCTAGAGAGAAGTCAGCCTTTGTGACTCATTTTGGCTTGTATGAGTTCACAAAGATGCCGTTTGGGATGAAGAATGCCCCAGCAACTTTCCAGAGGCTGGTAGATAATATCCTAGCAGAAGGGTTTGCCCTTGGTTACCTAGATGATATTGCCATCTACAGCCATTCCTGGACAGAGCACCTTCAGCATGTCAGGGAGGTGCTGGGCAGACTACAGAGGGCAGGGTTGACCATTAAGCCGAGCAAATGTCAGGTGGGTATGGTGGAGGTTTCCCACCTAGGACACAGTGGGGAGTGGTAAGAGAAGGCCAGAACCTGCCAAAGTGGAAGCCATTCAGGCATTGCCTGCATCAGTTACCAAAAAGCAGGTGAGGGCATTCTTAGGGACAGCAGGGTACTCAGAAAGTTTGTCCCCAGTTATAGTACCATAGCTGCTCCCCTCACAGACCTGACAAGGGGAACAGGACAGATAAGGTAGTGTGGACCTCAGCATGTGAGCAGGCTTTCCAGAAGCTTAAAGAAGCTTTGAGAGGACCCCCTGTGTTAGCCAGTCCAGATTACAGCAAAGAATTTGTTGTGCAAGTAGATGCTTCGAACCATAGGGTGGGGGCTGTACTTAGCCAGATTTCTTCAGAAGAGCACCCAGTGGTTTATCTCAGTCGTATGCTCCAACCCAGGGAGGAATGCTATGCAGCTGTAGAAAAGGAATGTCTAGCCATAGTGGGGGCACTGCAAAAACTTTAGCCTTATCTGTATGGAAGAAAATTCACTAAATTGACAGATCACAACCCTCTAACATGATTAAACAGAGCCAGTCAGAAAAATGCCAAATTGCCAAGATGGAGCCTGGGGTTGCAAGCATATGTCAGTGCAGCTCCGCAGTGGGAGTAGCAATGCCAATGCAAATGAGCTCTCAAGACAAAGAATGGGGTGAGGTACACTCAGATAGACCTAACCCTCTCAAGTGACATTTATCAAGGGTCACTTGAAAAACTAGCTCGAGTTCTCCGGGTGGGGGGGATATGAAGACTGGTAGAGAAGATGAAGACTGCCAGCCTAGTCAAACAGAATTTGATACATAAATCTGGCATTTGTAAATATAAAATGTAAAATACAGGCTTGTGTCTTAAATGTAAAGAAATACGGTTTCAAGAATGTGGCAAACATTGCCATTTGCTGTAAAGAAAACTAAGTCAAACATTTCTTATTAGTCCTTTGAAATTAAAATTATTTAATGCCTGTTCCTTTGAAGTTAGAATTTGGAGTCTAGGAGTCTGGAGTAAGCATCCTATTGTTTCAAGGCTAAAGTTAATGACCAGAATTTACATATGGAATGTCCTTTTATTGCTCCAAGTGTAAAAGAATGTAAATGCAGTTTCTGTGTGGCCTGGGAACCAAGAAAGTGTAAACAAATGATGTAATGTTTTATCAGAACTGCAGTTTCCAATTTAAACAGTAAGAACCAGATATTATTGAGCATTTTGATATTTAACCTCAGCACTGCCTGTTGTCTTAAGTTACTTTAGAAGTATGCTTTCTTGTAGAAATAGCTAGGACTATAAAGATTAGACCACGTGTTTTTCTGTTATGTCAAAACTGTACTACTGATTTATTTTAAGTTTGTGTGTGATCTCTGAACTCTTGAATAGCACTGTGGTGTAGTAATATTGTCTTGTGTTTTTGGTATTTATTATTAAACATTTTAAAAACCTTTTACCTGTGGCTGGTTTGCGTAAAGATAAGTTAGGCTCTAGAGTACATTCCAGATTTAGAAAGTTTATTGTACAAGGCCACTCTAATAAACCTTCATTGATTAGTCACACTTACCAATTGGATAATAATATTGCACAGTAATAATTGGACACCCTTTTAAGGGCCTTTGGGTAGCTGATAATTATTAGCTGGTGGTGGCAGTAATTACTACCATATAGTCTGGGTAAAGGGGCACAGCTGGAGAATCTGTGTCAGCCTTTCCCAGGAGTGTCTGTGAAGTTGTATAAATACTTATCTCAAAGAGTGTGTGTGTGTGTGTGTGTGTGTGTGTGTGTGTGTGTGTGTGTGTGTGTGTGTGTGAGCGCGAGCTACTTGGGCAGGGACATGAAGCACTGGTTGGACAGAGAGGGTACTGGAGGTTAGCTTGCCAGCTAGGCTGAGATCTGGACCTTATAGCTGTGCCAGTGGGGAGTCGTATTGGGGACCTGGGGAGCAAGGGAGCAACCAGCCCCAGACTGACTGATCTCTGTGTGCACTTAAGGGAAATTGTACTTTACTGTGTGTATTTGTTATCCTTTCCTCTTATATGAAACACCCTCTCTGGTGTTAGTGGTGAGGATTGAGGCTCCTTGATTGCTGGACCAGGGCACGGGCATCACGCATACCATATCAGTTTGAGAATTAAATAGTTGTCAGCAAACATGACGCAATTTCTACATTGCCTCAAAAGTCCACCAAGCAGGTAACAGACATAGTGGGAAAGTTCATATCCATGGGAACAGACCCTAACATCCATCTAAAGTAGTGTCAGGAGTATCTGCTATGCGATTCTGGTGGCAGTGCTAGTCAATACAAACTAGTTGTCCTATGTACAACTAGGTATTGGTGAAATTTCAATGGTTCTTTTACAGGAAATTCAACTCAATGTATCTACATCTATACAGGAAGCTGCCAAACACTTCAGGAGAAATTAATAAGTAGACCCTGATGATCTATGGATGCAGTATTTAAGCAAATAGTCTGAAGTTGGGTTACACAGCAGTGAATCAAGCAGTACTTAGTGAACAGAAACAATTAGCTTGTCAAGAATGATAAAACTGGGGAGATGGCTGAATGGTTACTGCCTGGCTACTACTAGAACTGGTCTCACCATAGCTTCACACTGCTGGGACACAATATTCCTTTGCTTCTTCTATCACCAGAAGCAAAACAGCAGCACCAATCCCTAGATGAGAAGCAGGTCACAGGCTCTTTGATGATCAACAGTCTTGTTCCAGATGACAAGTGTCTGTGGGCTTGTAGCCTTTTCCTGGTAGATGCCTTTAAACAACAACCAGACCATTCAGGAAGGCCAAATGCAGACACTTACTGCCCAGTCAGAAACAGGTCAGGAATCAAATACTTTCTGCTCCTTATGTTGCCAGGAGCAAACTATAAGCACAAATTCCAAGCTGACACATATGAAGCAGTTATTAGGCTTTCCAGTGATCACCAGTCTATAGGAAATAATGTCCTTATGCTCCTTCTCTTACCAGCATCAAAACAGAAGCACTAATCCCTAGATGACTACTGAGGCAGAATATGGGCTCTCCAATAACTGGTAATCTTGGACTAGATGTTGCAGATTTTAAGGGTAAGATGGGAAAATGGCTTAATATCCTAAGAGCTGCAGTGTGCACTACGTGGTTAGATATGAGGTTTAGAAGCATTAAGTTTGAGCTGCCATCTGATCTCATTTTCAAGTTGTGGCGACGACTAAAATAAGGAGATCAGATGGCAGCTCAAACTTAATACTTCTCCACTTTCCAGGTATTAACAAATGTATCTCATTGCAACCAATTTTAAAAGAATAGATCCACCGTGCTTTAATACATACTAGGTACAAAATGTACTTTATTTTATTTTTAGTATTTATGTTATTGTAGTACCCAGGTTTATGATTTATAGTATTTATTGTTGTTTCTTCAATTGTTAGTCAAAGCTTTTAACCTTTTCAGGTATTAATGAATGTATTTCAATAAATTAATATTGAACAGTATATTCATGAAGCTTAAATATTTATTAGGCTTAGCATGCATTTTACTTTAATATTTATAAGTATAAGTATTGCAGTAACCAGGTTTTTGAACTGATGTATTTATTGCTATTTCTTTAAATCTTGGTGTGATAATTGATTTTATACAGATTCTGATGAAGTCCAAGCGTTCTGATGGACGAAAGCACGATCTTTTCAAATAAAGTGCGGATCTGACTTTTAAACTGAGCAGTGTTCTGCCTTGTGGGCTTAGCAACTCAGTTTTGATATTTCCAAAAAAATGAAAAGACAGCAGCATTATTATGATGCTGTTTTCTGTCTCACACTAAAAGGACGATTACTTTCACCATCAGAGTCCAAAAAAAGTGATTATATACCCAGCAAACTCAGAAGTACTTCTACAAGCAAGAAAAACAGTTTGTAGATGGAGACTTTTGTAAAAAGGATGCAACACCACTTTATACACAGGCAGAAGTACAAGGAGATGCACACTAGTCTCTGAAAACTAAAGCATGTCCTCTAGCCAGGTCTCTGTAGGAAGGATCGAGTGTGGCAGGGGTAAAGCTATTAAAATAGTCATGATGAATTCTCACACAGCATAACATGATAATATTGAAGATGCAGACAAACTTCAGACAGTTCATACTGTGAACAGCTTGACCTGTAATGTCCCAAAAGTGCAGCTCTTAAGAGGTTTGCTGAGCAATGCATCTAACAAAGGCAAAGAGTTCTAAAAACAGTACGGGCCATGTTAGTCTGCCCAGCTTTCTTATCTTTCTCTTCCAGCTGTGGCATTTCCTGACATTCTTTAATTTGTTTTGTGTAAAAATACCATTGAAACAACCTTAGGAAAATGAATTTAGCCTTTGTGCAAAACAAACTGCTGATAACATTTGATTATTTATTTTTTTTTTTTAATTTCAAAGGCATTGCAAAATGACTCATTTGAAACAGCTTTTAAAATCCTGTTAACATACACCCGTCATGTGCATCTTAACTAGTGCTCCAGTCTCTCTGCACCTACTAACAGCAAAATATGCAGGTCTACAGCTGAAGTATTCTTTACATATTATTCCAGGTACCTATTCTATTATACTGATGCATTGGCATAGCTAATGCACAATTACTACCATTTGCACTATTCTAGCCCTGCTGACAGATGCCCCAAGAAAAGGTTTAGACACAAATGTACATATATAAAACTATCAATGCCTTACTAGCTTAGCCATTTAATGGGCACTGAGTGAACACCTGTCAGAGGCTATTAGTACTTTCTTGTACAATGCCAAGAGAATGATTAACAAGAAAGTAAAAATAGCTGTGTATAAATGTATGTGACTAAATCTGTTTGCCTGGGTATATTGCTACAAAATTTACAGATTAGGAAATATTTCCCAGTTTATAACAAACTTGAAATACTCTGCATTCCAGTCTTTAAGCACTCACACATCCCACTCTATAAAGTTAACACTTACCACCTCTCTCCATAATTTAATAATTAGCTTGTTATAAAGCTTTTGTCAAAAAGCAAGTCATTGCTGCTTTTTCCTGTGGTTAGAAATGTGCTAGGAACTTATCTGAACTTTGCATAACTTGCCTATCAATTACTGATAGCAAATCAAGTTCAGTCCTTTCACAATCATCCAGTTCACCTTAGAGTGCTGTAACTTTCACTAAGGTATCAATGTAACTGCCTAGCATGCCTTCGCAATCAGATAGGATAAGCAAGGTCAATACAACCATCTGCACACACCAGGTTAATCACCTTCTGTTATTCAAATTACTTATCTATCTGCATAGCAGCAGCTTCCCCCATTTAGCAACTTCTTGAGACAATTCAACATAATGTGCAATTCTTGACATCACAAGATAGTTTTCAATTAAAATGAAGTTTTCTTTCCAAACTTACTGCCATGTAAAGTAGTAAGAAAAAAGGTAACAGAATACATAAAACAAAATCCTTTGGTTAAAAGAACTGAGAATGAACTACAATGGAGCTCTACCAGACAGCTATAATTATAGAGGCATAGATTGTTAAGTAAGCTAATGATCGGGGGGGGGGGGCTTTCTAAGCTTAGCCAAGTTTTCCCAAAAGAATAATGGATGTCCTGCATCCCAACAGGATATTGAGGGCCAGGCATTTATAAGCTACCTCTGTCCATAAGGAACGGGGGTGCCAGGCCCATTGTAAATTTCCTATTCCCCATTCACTGGTCTAGGTTGTACTTAAAATTAGGTAGGAAGGAGACCAACAGCTTCACAAGGATGGGAAGCCTGTTCCATTGAAGGGGCAGCCTGGGACCCATATCTGTCAATCCAGCAAGTTCTGTTCAAGTCAGACAAAATTCAGATCCCTAGAACTTGTACTACTGTTACTTACGAATATGCAGATGATTCACAAGTGTGTAGTTTGCAGATGCCTTGTAAGCTGGGCATAGATCACCCCTCAGCAATCTACAGGAGACTGAGTAAAGGGAAAGGGCTTTAAGGCAGTCTGCATGAAGCAGATTTGTTATGCCTTGTATTCTTTTGATAAGGAATCTCTGAGGTCACTCTAGTTAGTTACTGCATATGCCTGGTCAGGTACATAACAAAGGAAGCATTGTACTGTATGACTGATCTGATAAGGGCAGAGTACAGTGGGATAATGACCTCTTTGGTCCTAGATGCCATGACCTTGTGCAACATAAAAGGATTTTCTCACCACTATGGCGACATGGTGGTAGAAGGTAAGGCTACTGTTTACGTCAGTATCCCTGACCACTGGGTGGACTCAGAGGTGCAGTATCAATATGATAATTAGCCAGGATGGTTGACATCCCAAAGGGTACAATTATACACTTCTTAGCACCAAGTTAAAGACTATGGCTTTGGCACCATTTGTTAGTCGGAGATAGGCTTAAGAATGCTAGTGTCTGCAGGGAAGGTGATAACCCCCAGTTTGCAATAATCTGCAAACTTAATCGGCTATAAGCCTTCAGTGTTTGCTTCCACTTCAGAGAAACTGAATATCAAAAAGAAGCAGGCCTAGTACTGAGCCCGGAGGACTTTGCTAGTAACTGACCTCTTGGCGTAGGTGGCCTCATCTACTTTGACCTCCTGGATCCTATCAGTGAGCCAGCTGGCTATTCAATGAGTGATAAAAGAGTTTATACCAAACTCAGTGAGCTTGTCTATACTGCCAGAGTGGGATATTGTATCAAAAGCCTTGGCAGAGTCAAGGTAAGCTGTGTGCAGTCTTGCACTCCTCCACTGCTCTGGTGACCATCTCAAAGAAGTCCACCAGATTTAATAGCCATGACCTTCCTTTAACAAAGCCGAACTGTGATGGGTCAAGCAACTGCAGGTTACCTACATCCTCCTTTATGTCCATGACTCTCTCCATAGCCTTATATACGAGGCTGGTCAGACTTATGGGCCTGTAGTTATCCATATGGGTGGCTGGACCTCCTTTGCAAAGGGGAATAACTAACCTTTTTCTTTCCTTGGGCACAAAACCTGACTGTAGGATCCTGTTGAAAACCAATTCAAGTAGACCAGAGAGGTCAAGGTCATACTATTTAGTAAGCACCCTAATATGTTATCAGGAGCCATGAATGCAGTGGTTTTTGGCTGTGGAAAATGAATTGACCTGTTCCCTGCTGCATCTGGTATTTCCTTTGGACTAATCGGGGGGAGAAATTTTTGCTGAACCAGTCAGCCAAAAGGGTGGCAATGCCATCCAGTTCAGTGCGAGTTATGCCATTTACAATAAGCTTTGCAGATTGCAGCATATTTCCCTTGAGGTTACAGACATAACTGTTAAAAGCTGTGTGGGTGTCATTTGCCTGAAAAGCTATTTTTTTTAATTCAAATTTGACCTTTGAAGTATTAACCAACCTTCTTAGCTACTTGTTTAGATTGGTCAGGGGGCTTTTAGTATGTTGGGTTTTGTTCCTCCTACACTTGGCCAATATATTTTTTAATGTTCTACAACCGATTGATATTGTGATCTCACCATGTTTGTCTTTTGAGTTTGTCTTATTCTGAATATGAGTGGACACAGCTCACTCTAGACAGCTAACAATATGACTGTACAGGATTTTACAAATAATTCAGCATATGCTATATTGTTTACTGGGTTTAAGGGTGCTTGGAATTTAAGGTGTCGCTTAGAGGTTAGCTTTGAAACAGTTCCTAAATGTTTTTTTGTTTCTCTGGGTCCCTGGATTTAATTTTTTTTATTTCCAGCAATACTGCCTCATGGTCCGATCAGATGAGCAACAGGGAGGACATTACGTTGGGTGAGGAACATTGCTCTCCCATGTTCATGAGAGAAGTCAAGGATGTTTGTTCTCCTGGTAGAAGAATGGACCAAGTGTTCCAGGATTTTGGTACTGAAGTTTAAGAATCATTCAGCTTGTACATTAGAAGTGGTATACGATTCCCAGTCTAAAATGGGGTGGTTGAAATCCCCATAAAAATGGTATTCTGTTGAATGGTGAGGGCTCTACATTAAGATAGGTAGTATGGGTTTCCTGGGACATAGACGGGGACCTAAAGTTTGCAAGGATATGGCACAAGACCCTGTTTATGACGAGTTGCACATGTATGAGTTTCAATGGGTCATATGCTTTAACTAGTCTGGTCTGGATGTGAGGTTGTTTTTAATATAGACTGAGACACAGTAGCTGGTCTACAAGGTGTGAAAGGCATTATAACCCTATACTGCCAGGGTACTCTGTGCAACTTTAAAACCCTGTTTCCATTACTACACGGAGATCTACACACTCTAGGGAGATGAAGATTTCCAGGAAGTGGAGTTTCTTGTTAAGTCTTCTAGCACTGAGCAGTACCACCTTCAGATATTCCTTTGTAGGTTCATATAAATTGGGAGGTTTATCAATTTGGCATTGCCTAAAAAGGTGTTATGGGGGTTGGAAAAGGTCTTTGCTAATATCAAAAAGCCTAAAGGGGATAAGTCCAGACCATCCATGGCGAAGCAGAGTGGTCCATCAACCACATCCTCCCAAGCCATCGAATACTGTACCTCCTTGGGCTGGCAACAGCAGCTAAGCCAATTGTTAAAAATAAATCTTTTTCTGTTGGTAACGACATCATCCTCGGAGAAGGTGATACGATGATCAGTGCTAAGCTCATACCTGCCGGAGACACAATCAATGAGCTTAATCATGTCTCACTTAATATAGTCAAGGGAGATGCATCCCAGGTGACTAACAACCACATGGACTACGGCAAAGTCATACTGGTACCTATGGTTCAATGACCTGAGTGCCTGTGTGACTTGACAGATCCTAGCCCCAGAAAGGCAGCCGTGACTCTCCCCTCACTCAGTCTGGCGAGGGGGACATCAGTGTGCCTCACTACAGAATCACCAATGACCAGGATATTTGGCTGTGCAGTGGTATGCCTTAAGGGCTTAGCAGTAGAGCACTGGATAGTGTTATCATGTGTAGCTTTTGGTGGTGTTTTAACAGTGTGTTTACATGATGGCCGAGGACCCTTTTATTGATTGTGCTATGCAGGTCGTCAGTGTTTTAGGAAGATTACCTACAAGTATCTCAGCATAAGTAGTTTTATATGTAGGATCTTCACCCTGTGCAGTAGGCATGGTAGAAGTGTCACTGACAACCTGTATAGGATTAGTTTTGGTTATATGAGAGAGATTTTCCTAAAGCATTAAAAAGTGTAATTACACCTCATTATACTCTGTTATATTAAGAATAAGTAGGTTGTCAGTGTACAAGAGGCAGTTGTTATAATGCCTCAGAATACCCATTTCAACCAGACTGGCCAGAGAGAGAGTCAGAAGTACATACTCACAGCTACTGATTTACTTGGGACAGTGAGGAAAATTTAAATACTGAATAGGTTATTAACACAAGGAACATGAAGAGCAACTCTCAGCTACACACAGACTAGATGCTCTAGTAGTTAAAATCTGTCTAGACAGTAAGGGTATTTTAAGGGAAACTTGCACTGAGAGATATCAGTGTGTACACAGAGTACAAGGGGGAATTATGCTGCGAGCGATTAATGTCTACACAGATCACTGCTAGGTAACACTGCACTGAAAGCAGCAGTTTTAACTAAAAAATATAAAGTGCAAATATTCAACACAGTAACACTCGATTAATGCAGCAGTGACAAAAACAGAGAAAAACAAGTGCTGAAAAACAGTGGATATTGTGATTTAAACTTGCTTGTAGGTTGTAAGCCAAGCATTGTGGAGCTGCAATACTTGAACAGCACAGGAGATTTGATGGGAGAGAAAAAAAAAACACATGCACACAAACAAGGCCCTGTGGCCAATCAAAAACATTGCACTCTTCCCTTTACAGAATCCTGAACCAGATAATGTCTTCAAGTCACCTCTACTTTCAGTAAAGTAGAACGAATGCAGTTTTAGCTACAGACTGTAAAAAAAAAGATCAAAAATTGCAGATATTCAACACAGAAACAATGAATTAATACAGTGAAAAATAAGTGTTGACACAGTGGATATGGTAATACAAGTCTTAGCTTTTGTATAGTTCAGCAGAAGCCAGCAAATACTCCATCTCAAGTAGTGTGGTTGCCAAAAGTTGCCAAATGCCTTAGGCACAGATATTCACATTTTAAACAAGCAAGCCCTTTAGCCAATCAAATAAAGGCACAATAAGCCTTCAACCATCAATTCCCAGCTCAGAACAGTGTAGGCTATCCTCTCCTTCTACAAAGTGTACACACAAACCTTCCTGATGTAAAATAACTGGTTTGGAGGCCAAGTGCTTAAATCAGAACAAAGAGACTTTTAGAACAGAAACAATAAGCCTTCAACTATGAATTCCCAACTCAGAAGTATAAGTTACCTCTCCAATCCGAACAGTGTAAACCACAAACTTTCATAAAAATAACTAGTTTGGAGCCCCACTTGCTTAAAGCAGAGGCTTAAAATAACAGTTACAATGTAATCAGGCTACTAACAAGCAGTAATAAGTGTAGCTGA
Organism: Protopterus annectens; assembly: GCF_019279795.1. Taxonomy (NCBI): domain Eukaryota; kingdom Metazoa; phylum Chordata; order Ceratodontiformes; family Protopteridae; genus Protopterus; species Protopterus annectens. Next base: position 410,815,222 of record NC_056750.1, on the reverse strand, counting down.
ACACTAAGAACATGAGATAAAAAGCTAAATAAAGTGGGAATAAGCATAAATACAGAAAATGCAGCTGAATCAAGTGCATTTTTAAACAAAAAGAAAGGTGGGAAACAAATGATAATTCAAGTTTGAGAGACTAATTGCAGAACGGGGACTTCCTGGTTGATCTGTGATCAACAGTAAGCTTAATTGGATGAGAGTGGGAGGAGTGTCCAAAGTCAGATTCATAGTAGGGGTGGGTAAATCAAAAGCTACCTAATTTAAAAGCACAACAGGAGTAAAGCAGGTGGGTGGGGAAAAATCAAATGCAGACAGAGATCTGCAATAGTCAGGCAGAAAACAGCAAGTCACATAGCAGTGCAGCTAAATAAAGATGCCACTAAATACTTGTAGTTAAATGAGGAATGCTGTTTCTAAGCTCCTCCCACTAATTAGCTGGATTTTATTCATTGGTCTACAAAAAAAACTCTTCTGTAACTGACCCTAGCCAAGACCTCTTAACTCCAAAAAGAACAAAAAACTAAAACAAAACAAAATGCAATACAAGAATAAAGAAAATGCAATGGAGTAAACAAAAATGCAATATACTCTAAACTGTAAATTAATTTACCACAAAGATGCCGGTATCACGGAAATCACATTTAATAATTGGTAATATACTACATAAAAAAATTAAAAGCTAGTTTAAAAACAACACACATTGCTTTAGCCATTTACATTTCCTAGGGCATCATCAGAGTAAGGAAAATTAACAAATCATCCGTTTCATAGAAAGTCATCACACGATTCCTTACTAATTAAGAAAGTAGTTAAACACCAACTGTTATCTCAAAGGATGGTAAGTAACAGTATTATTTTAAACTCTCTTCACACACACAATTCTAACACAAGTTCATAACTAAACCAGTTAAAAATGTGTTTAAAATGTACATACTCATGTAATATAAAAAAATCATAAACTATCTTAAGAAATTGTTGTGCATAGCCAAAAAGTAAAACACAAAGTTACTGAAAATGAATCCACATTAAATCTGCATTGCCCTGGATTTCAACTCACTAGCAATGGAGCTGTAACCATTGATACCTGGATATTCCATTGAGTTGAGTCTTAACTGTCATGTTGCTTTTTTCGTTTCCAACAGTTTTGAAATCACCCCCTCTCATTTTGAAAGGCTTTGTCGATAGAGAAAGAATAAAAAATCTCGCAAAGCGGACACAAGTCAAAACTATGAGAATATAAGGCATTGTTATTTTTTTTATTTCTCTGGTGTGTTCAGCTATTCTTTCCTTTAATGTGCGTATAGTTTTACCTACATAAAATGCAGGACATACTGTATATGTTGCAACGTAAACCACCATCCTGGTGTTACAACTGCACCAACCTGGACAATGGATGGCCCTTCTGTAACCATGTACAGTAACGCATAAGCAGTCATCGATAAACCTACAAATACCTACACATAACATTTTTACATTGTAGAATTGTAGTTTAGCAACTGTTTGTTTTTTAGGTTCATAGATTAGTACTAGGCTAATTGCCCTTGCGGGCCATTTTAAGCCTAGCCAATTATCCCCTGTGAGACTCAAACCCTGCACCTTATGTTTGTAAGGCAAACACCTTAACCATTAGGCCATCCTCCCAACCCAAATAAACCTTTAAGGTTGTTACCTCGACTGTACACAATATGTGGCTCCATACCAGATAGGATTTTTCTTCTCTCTAGGTAATGCTACATCCAACACCTGTTTAATGCCATTCTTAAAGTGCATCCTGGTTATATGGTAAAACCATTACATTATTTTGGGCGCTTGATGGTCTAGAGCTGAATGTTGTACCCTGTTCAGTCGACAATATAGGGGTATAGTAACTTGCTCGTTTTTTCATCACTTTTTCAATTTTTGTTAAAAATTTAACTGATACCCTCTGTCCTTGAAAGCCCCATCAAAAAAAGTAATTTAAGCCTTAAACATTTCGTTACTCACCAGCCTGGATAGTCCTATCACCTGTCCTTTTATCATTTTCTTTTGACGAGGTGGATAACAACTATCATAGTATAATAGTGTGTTGGAGTATGTCTTTTTCCTGAGAATGGTAGAAAAAGGGATGATTTGTTAATTTTCCTTACTTTCTGATGATGCCCTAAGTGCCAAGGCGTGCGTTATTAAACTAGTATTTTAAATTTTACATAGTTTAGTATTAAGAATTATTAAACTTATTTCTGTGATGGCAACAACTTTGCAGTGAATTAATTTATGGTTGTTGGTGTCACTCTGGTTGGAGTGGTTACATTTTATTGGATTTGTACTCTAAACTGTTCTCCCCACCACAAAAATCAGTCTCAGTCTAGACACTGGTACACACGGGGGGGTTCTAGGAAGCATCCAATGGTGAGAGCACATCTTTGATGTAAAAAATATGAAAACTGTAATAGGCAAAGACTAAGATGAGATTTGATAATTATATTATAACCCCTCAAACAGAGTGATAATGTAATAAATAAAATGACCTGCGCTTTTGATGTTCCATTCCTTACCACAGTCTTATAAAAAAAGCTTTTACCACAAATCTGCATATGCATTACTCTCAATATACAAAGCCAAGTGATGACCTAACTTCTGAAGGAGAGATACAAGTAATGCTAGCTAAACAGACGTTTGATGTATTTAATTATTACTGCTCTAGCACCTATGGTATTAAATAGCCCCTGACATGGCTTGGGAGAAATGTGTGTTTTGAGTTAAACAAGGTTAAATGCAGTGAAGTCGCAACTTTTATTTGCTCACAGTCAAACATCTGAGGTATACATCAAATGTTTGGCTGTAACTGCCTCTTATCTCCGAAATTAACTCTTTCTCAAAGAGTTTCTGGCATACATTCTGAAGACTATTTATCTTGTATAGCATATGACCCTTGACTTGTGTAAAATTGTAACCATGCTCAAAGCTGATACAGCCCTAAAAGAGCCCTGTTCTATTCCAGTTAGCCCCACTGATTCAGTTACTTCCTAGAGCCCCCTTGCTCTAAAGCCAGCAGCTGCCACTGCATTATACAATTTTCTCCCAGAGAGCACGTTATAATACTCTTACTGAGCATCTCATTTGCTCAGCATCTATTTCTGTGCCTTTCCTAGGTAGGGACAGAACAGCAGCTACTTGCCCATCCCTTCTCCCAGGAAGGGCAGCCACAATAGGCAGGCTCATCAAAACCCAAACAACTTATCCCTTCAGCTCTACAACACAGGCTCATCACCAAGGCCTGCAACATTCAGAAAAAAATGCATTAGTGGGCATCCCAGATTGTGGTGACTGCTGCTGCTACAGCTCAGCATTTCCTGGCACAGACTAGTTAATCTAGGGAAAAAACAAACACAGCCTATTATACCTGACAAGAGGTTGCATCCACAGCATAACTCATGACAGAGAATCACAGAAGAAGCTTCTGCAGAAACCAGCTACTTACTGTCTGAACATGGGCAGCCAGACTGGTTCAACAACCAAACAAGACCAGAACTTTGTGGTAAAGCAATACCCATATATCAAATTCCAAAAAGTGGTAAAAAAAGAAAGGAAAAAAATTCAAAATGGTAAGACTTTTTTTTTTTCCCAGGAGAATTTTAATTTAAAAATCTTGAGCCAGAACAAGTATTTACACTTGGGATGAGACTGTCACTAAGTTATAACAGTGAAAAACACATGCAAGACAAATTAAGTGCAGCAATGCGAGATGCTACAGAAACTGTCTACAACAGGAGTCCATGGACTATTATATAAACAGAAATATTTGTTTTGTTTACAGTAGCAAGACAGACCTGACAGTCTTGTAATCAAATGTCAATGGAGAAATTTAAAATGTTTACAAACAAGATTACAGATTGGTTGATTACAGAATGTTGGCCGAAGGAGGAGAAGAGGCAGAAGGCATGGCGAGAGGAGAAAGGCTAGGACTGTGGTAGTGAGGGTCGGAACTTGGGAGGAGAAATGGCATAGGAGTTATTCTGAAGGAACAGTATGCGAAGAGTGTTTTGGAGGTGAAAACGGTGTCGGACAGAGTGATGTTTATGAAGCTGGAAATTGATGGTGTAATGATTAATGTTGTTAGTGCATATGCTCCACAAGTTGGGTGTGCAATGGATGAGAGAGAAAAATTTTGGAGTGAATTGGATGAAGTGGTGATGACTGTACCCAAGGGTGAGAGAGTGGTGATTGGAGCAGATTTAAATGGGCATGTCGGTGAAGGGAACAGTGGGGATGAGGAAGGGATGCGTAGGTATGGTGTTAAACAAAGGAATGCAGAAGGTCAGATGGTAGCGGATTTTGCAAAAAGGATGGATATGGCTGTGGTGAATACGTATCTTAACAAGAGGGAGGAGCATAGGGTGACATACAAGAGTGGAGGAAGATGCACACAGGTGGATTATATCTTATGTAGGAGGGCCAGTTTGAAGGAGATTGGAGACTGTAAAGTGGTGGCCGGAGAAAGTGTAGTTAGGCAGCATAGGATGGTGGTTTGTAGGATGACGTTGGTGATCAAGAGGAGGAGGAATGTGAGGGCAGCACCAAGGATCAAATGGTGGAAATTGAAAAAGGGTAATTGTGAGGTGGAGTTCAGGGATGAGTTAAGACAGGCACTGAGTGGCAATGAAGAGTTACCAAATAGCTGGGTAACTACAGCAGAGCTAGTAAGGGAGATAGCTACAAAGGTGCTTGGTATCACATAGGGACAGAGGACGGACGACAAGGAGACATGGTGGTGGAATGAGGAAGTACAGAAGAGTATACAGGCAAAGAGGTTGGCAAAGAAGAAGTGGGATTGTCAGAGAGATGAAGAAAGTAGGAGTATAAGGAGGCGAGGTACATGGCAAAGAGAGAGGTGGCGAAGGCTAAGGATAAGGCATATGAAGAGTTGCATGAAAGGTTGGACACTAAGGAGGGAGAAAAGGACCTGTACTGATTGGCTAGACAGAGGGACAGAGCTAGGAAATATGTGCTACAGGTAAAGGTGATAAAGGATAATGATGGAAACATACTCACAAGCGAGGAGAGTATGTTGAGGAGATGGAAAGAGTACTTTGAGGGGTTGATGAATGAAGAGAATGGGAGGAGAGAATGTTGGATGATGTAGGGATAGTGAATCATGAAGTGCAGTGGATTAGCAAGGAGGAAGTAAGGATAGCTATGAAGAGGATGAACAACGGAAAAGCTGTTGGTCCAGATGACATATCTGTGGAAGCATGGAGGTGTTATGGCAGAGGAGTTTTTAACCAGATTGTTTAATGAAATCTTGGAAAGTGAGAGGATGCCTGAGGAATGGAGAAAAAGTGTTTTGGTACCGATTTTTAAGAATAAGGGTGATAAGCAGAGCTGTAGTAACTACAGAGGGATTAAATTGATCAGTCACAGCATGAAGTTATGGGAAAGTAGTGGAAGCTAGGTTAAGAAGGGATGTGATGATTAGTGAACAGCAGTATGGTTTCATGCCGGGAAAGAGCACTACAGATGTGATGTTTGCTCAGAGTGTTGATGGAGAAGTACAGAGAATGTCAGAAGGAGTTGCATTGTGTTTTTGTAGACTTTGAGAAAGCATATGACAGGGTGCCTAGAGAGGAGTTGTGGTATTGTATGAGGAAGTCAGGAGTGTCAGAGAAGTATGTAAGAGTGGTACAGGATATGTACGAGGGTAGTGTGACAGTGGTGAGGTCTGCGGTGGGAGTGACAGATGCGTTTAAGGTGGAGGTGGGGTTACATCAAGGATCAGCTCTGAGCCCTTTCTTATTTGCAATGGTAATGGACAGGTTGACGGACGAGATCAGACAGGAGTCCCCATAGACTATGATGTTTGCAGATGACATTGTGATCTGTAGTAAGAGTAGGGAACAGGTGGAGGAGACCCTGGAGAGATGGAGATATGCTCTAGAGAGAAGAGGAATGAAGGTCAGCAGGACTAAGACAGAATATATGTGTGTGGATGAGACAGAGGATAGAGGAATGGTGAGGATGCAAGGAGTAGAGGTGGCGAAGGTGGATGAGTTTAAAATACTTGGGGTCAATAGTTCAGAGTAACGGTGAGTGTGGAAGAGAGGTGAAGAAGAGAGTACAGGCAGGATGGAGTGGGTGGAGAAGAGTGTCAGGAGTGATTTGTGACAGACTAGTACCTGTAAGAGTGAAAGGGAAGGTCAAGAGGGTAGTGAGACCAGCTATGTTATATGGGTTGGAGAGAGTGGCATTGACAAAAAGGCAGGAGTTTGAGCTGGATGTGGCAGAGTTAAAGATGTTAAGATTTGCACTGGGTGTGACGAGGGTGGACAGGATTAGGAATAAGTATATTAGAGGGTCAGCCCAGGTTGGAAGGTTTGGAGATAAAGCCAGAGAGGCAAGACTATGTTGGTTTGGACATGTACTGAGAAGGGTTGCAGAGTATATTGGGAAAAAGATGCTAAGGATGAAGCTACCAGGTAAAAGGAAAAGAGGAAGGCCTAAGATAAGGTTTATGGATGTGGTGAGAGAGGACATGCAGGTGGTTGGTGTGACAGAGCAAGAAGCAGAGGACAGGAAGAAATGGAAACAGGTGATCGCTGTAGCGACCCCTAACGGGAACAGCCAAAAGAAGATGATGACAAACAAGATTACAGATTCATTCTTAGACAAAGTATGGTAGCTCTACTTTTCACTACGCTAGTTAGCAAGTATTTGCTCAGCTATAAAACACAACCGTTATATGTCTTCACAAGGACATGAAAGACAACACTGCCCTCAGACATACGTCTAATACACAGTATGAGCAGCTTGAACACTGAGGTAATAGTTTAAATGATGCATGAACAAGGAAAGATGTTCCTTACATTAAAATGATGTAGCACTGCTGTTTAGTGGAGTAAGAGGACTACAAAAATACAGTGGTAAAAAAGATGCTTCACTTTTCCCAGTACAGTACAGTATTAAACCCATACAGGAATAATTGGAATATTAAGGCTATGAGCAGTTAATGAATTTTTTGTTGTAGCCTAGTGCTTTGATTTGAATTTGGGGAAGTCTGCAATTAATTTACAAGCTAACCAAGGACAAGAACAGATTATGTATAAACACCTGTTACTACAATCATGAAAGTATGCAGTACTGAAACAAGCAATTGGCTAGGTATTGGGAAAGCCTTGAGAGAAGAAAACACAAATGGAATTACTTTTTTTGGCAGACAAAAGGGGGAGGTTTTTCAATGCATCCTCTTGCAGCTGTTTAAGAAATTACATTTTACAACTATAAATAAAAGTTTCCAGAAAGGCAGTTTCAAAAGAGTTGCATTAAAAGGGCAGATTTATAGTATTTTATTAAAAATTATAAATTAAGTGAACTACAGGTCTAACAGACTCCCTATACTCAGTTCCTCATTGGCTTTCCAAAGAGCAAATCAAAAAAATAAAAGTTTCTTGTCCAAACAAAAAGGCAGTCGTACAACTCCAAGCATGTGAATGGAGAATGGGATGGATCAACAGTGGAACTGTCATGGTAGTGAGGAGAGGACGCCCTACTGGATTTTATTATAAAAAAAAGGTATATAGGTTCATAGGTAGGTACTAGGCTATCTGCCCGAAGGCATTTATAAGCCTAGACGGAATGTGTTGGCTTTCGCCACCCCCTTAGATTAGTTCCCTGTGCCTCTGTCCAGCAGAGACATTGAAGTGATCCCTGGGGTAAACTTTGTTTCCCATTTACTCGTCAAGGTTTCTCTTGAAGAGGGTTAGCGAGGAGCTCTGCCTAATGTATATTGGAATCTTGTTCCAGAGCATGGGAAGTCTCTGGGACAGGAATCTACCACTCCACCATGTCCTATTTATTGTTGTGGTAAGGTTTAGATCGCTGGAGCATGTGGCTTGAGGGGATATGGTTTTCTTTAGGTGGAGCATGTCCATCAATTCTGGTTGGACATGGCCTTGTATGTCAGGCAGAGATCACCTCTGAGTAGGTGGTATGCAACAGAGTACAGCTGGAGTTTCTTCAATCGAGCTGCATAGGGCATCTGCTTGAGGCCAGTGATCCTCTTGGTGAGGTAATTCTGTGGTCTTTCCAGTTGTTGCAGGTGTCTTGTAAGGTACATCCCAAATGGGACATTGTACTCTATGATGGGTCTGATGAGTGATGTGTAGAGGGGCCCAATGAACTCTTTCAATCTGGATGCAAACCCTTTTGTGATTAGGTGGGCCACACAGGATTTTCTAACCACTTTGGCAAATGTGATTATCAAAGGAGAGGTTACTATCTACTTGGGTCCCCAGATCCCTTATTACATCTTCAGTATTTAGGGGGCCACCACCTATGTGGTAGTTTGTGGGTACTTTGTTTTTTCCAAAGGGGATGACTATGCACTTTTTGGCATTTAGCTTGAGGCCATGGTTTTGACACCAGGTATCTGTCTCAGTGAGAACCTTTTGGAGGACGTCTGTCAGCCAGATAGTCAATTATAGCCCCTAGTTTGCAGTCGTCTGCGAACTTGGTCAGCCATAGTCCTCCTGTGCTTGCCTGTACCTCTGAGAAGTATATGCCAAACAGGAGGGGTCCTAGGACTGAGCCCTGGGGAATGCCACTTGTAACCAGTTTAGAGTCAGACCTAGCTCCCGCAACTCTTACCATGTGGGTTCTGTCTATGAGCCAGTTGGCAACCCATCTCATGACGTAGGGGTTTTAAGTTCAGGCTGGTGAGCTTCAATACCAGAGTGGGGAATGGTGTCTAAGGCCTTTGTGAGGTCTAGGTAGGCTGTGTGGACCACCTTTCCCTAGTCTATAGCCTTGGTAACCTGTCTCAAAGACGTCCACCAGGTTTAGCAGGCATGATCTGCCCTTAAAGACGAACTAGGTAGGGTCCAGTGTTTGGAAGTTCCCAATGTCTCTGTTAATGAGATCCATGATGGTGCGCTCCATAGCTTTGCAGACCAAGCTAGTCAGGCTTATAGGGGTCCGTTGTGGAGCGGAATAACCATTGCTGTGCACCACTCTGTGGGCACTCAGCCTGCTGAGAGGCTGAGTTTAAACAAACAGTGTGTTTAGATGATGGGTTAGTTCATCTTTGAGCTCATGTAGGAAGAGCCTGGGACACCGTCTGTTCCCACTGATGCTGTGTTTTTGGTTTTGGAGAGGGCTGTTTTAACCAGAGTGTCTGTGATTTCAGGGGCACTACATTCTTCTGGTATAGTTTATGAGCCCTTCTGGGGGTGAAGTTTGCAGTGAACCTGTCTGCCAGGATGTTGGCTATATATCAGTCGGTTCAGTGTATTTTGTGCCATTCTGCACAAACTCAGAGCAGATCTGAGAATTGCCACTTAGATTCTTGACATAGCTAAAGAATGCCTTGTGGTTATCTTTGGAGTCCATGGCAATTTTTCTTTCGAAGCTAGCCTTGGAAGATTTTATGAGGGAATGTAGTTTCTTGCTGATACTGATCAGGGATGTCTTCCCTTCTTGGGATTTTACTCTTTTCTGTACTAGTTTCCTCCTCCTATTGTATAGCTTGTTTATGGCAGGGGTCCACCAGACTGGTTTTCCTTTTTAGAGAAGTGAGTCTTGGTTTTGTTTGAGATAGCATGATCCATGCATTCTTGTAGGTACCCGTAGAGTGCATCAGTAAAGGATTTTGCAGCTTGGACAGCGTAATCCTTTAGCATGGGGGCTTTGAAACTTCCTACCTCGGTCTTAAGTAACGTGAAGTTTGCTTTAGAAAAGTTTTTCACGGTGGTTTCTGACTGGGGGTGGTGGCGGAATGTAGATATCCAGAGTGATTAGTTTATGGTCAAATCTAACCAGCGACGGGTTGCCCTCCGGTGTGTAACACTGGTCGCCCATGTTGGTGATGACCAGATCCAATATGTTGTCACCTCTGGTGGGGGTGTTGACCAGTTGATCCACGGCATTTGAGTTTATAAATTTTAGGAAATGTCAGGCAAGGGAGTTTGTACTCGAGCAGTTCTCCCAGTTAATGTTTGGGTAATTGAAATCACCCAATATCAGGGTGTTTGGTAAGACCCATTATGTTTCCCAGTGTTTCCAGGAATGCAGAGTGGGGGTCCTGGGACATAGTGGGTGATCTGTAGCAAACTATAATTTGAATAGCAGTTTTGCCTGTTAGTTGCATGTGGATGATCTCTGAAGCATCGTGCTGTGCCACTAACCTGGAAGTGTGGGTATCCTTGATGAATATGGATACTCCCCCATCTCTTGTATTTCGGTCTGGGTTTTGTGGCCGAAATGTATGGTAAGAGTTGTAGCCTGGTAGTGCTGGGGTGCTCTCTGTAGCCTTACTGCACATACATCGATTTTCTCCATACTGAGGAGTGCCTTGAGTGCATCCATTCTGAGGTTTAGACTTCTGGCATTGAGTAGCATTACCCTCAGTTTTTTGTTACTTGGGCTATTTACAGTGGTGGGTTTGTCTTTTGAGCCTTGCCTAAAAAAGGCACTATGGGGGTGGCAAGAGCCTGGGCCAGTATTCGAAAGCCTACGGGTGACAGGTGCAAGCAGTCTCTAGCGAAGCAGCATGGCTTGTCAAGCATGTCATCCCAGGTTGACAGACACTGGATCCCCTTTGAATGACACCGGAAGCTTAGCCAATTGCTGAAATTGATAATTTTTTTCTCTATACCATGGTATCATTCTTGGTGAGGGCAGAATGCTACTCAGGGTCAGGGTCATACTGGCCTGGGCTATGTGATCAGAGAGCTCCTCCAGTTCTCTTTTCATGTAGTCCAGGGAGGTACGGCTCAGGTCATTCACACCAACATTGACAATGATAGTCATATTTGTACTTGTTCTGGAGTGA
>NC_056750.1:409144427-409374427 GCF_019279795.1 Protopterus annectens | reverse complement strand
TTAGTTTTGCCCTCCATTTTCTTTAACACCTCTTCTGCCTTAACACCAAAGTATCATGCTGTAAAGGTGCATCTAATGATTTAACTTTAACATGATCAGGCAGATTTTGTTCCTTTAACCAAGCATGCCTTCTAATTACTGAACCTGTAACTGCGGCCCTGCAGGAGGCCTGCAAAGAATCAAAACCACATTGCAAAGTATGCTTTCCAACTTGTTCAGCTGCATGCAATAATTCCCGCATTTCCTTGTTTTCTGCACATTCAGAGTTTAACAACATTTTCTGTTTAAGCAATGCCATGACATGTTGCTGATATTTGAGCATATGAAACTGACAGTTTAAGGCCCTTATAGCCAAGGTAGCAGATGTATAAACCTTTTATCTGAAGTAGGAGATTCATTTGTCTGCAACCTGTGGGTTATGGATCCGATATCGGATCCGAACCGGCATGGTTTACCAGCTATGGATCCAGGCTCTCAGCTCCTCCCCTCACCCATAATGCCCTGCTCTACCCTCATGACCTCAGATCTCGTTTGCCGCGCATGGTGACCAGATTGTGTTTTCTAAGCTCTCCAGCTAAGTGCAGTTTTATTACTCTTAAAGTACTAATTTTTGAAGTTTTGTGTGAAAGTTGTGTGGAAGTGTAGGTTCCCCTTTTATTTAATCATACTTTTAGTGTTTTAAATTTTAATTTTACTTATCCCTCCCCTCGCTGGTAGCGTAGTGTGTGTTTGGGCCTGTTGAGTGATTTTGTTACTTTACTTTTAACTAGTTTAAGTAACCTTCTTTGCTTTTGGGATGTCTGAACAGCCCAAAGCTGTGTTCTCCAAGTGCACCGAGTGTGGCCCATAAGCTTTCCCCGGCTGATGGCCACACTCGGTGTGTTAGATGCCTTGGGGTTGAACACCTCACTTCTGGATGTTCCATTTGTGCAGGGTTCAACCCCAGGGCATTGAAGGAGCGGAGGTCCAAGCTTGTCTTGGCGGGTCTTTTGCCGCCGGACTCGGCTCCGGCCTTCGCTCCTTCGGGGGTAACCGTTTCCATGGTTGTCTCCTCTCTGGCTCCCCCTCCTCCTCCTGGGACTCAACCTCCCTGTAGTGGGTCGGAGGAGAAGGAAGCTAGAAAGAAGGACCGGAGGGAGAAGCACCATAAGCGGCGGGCCGAGACCTCTGTTTCGGCCCCGCCAGCCAAGAGCTTCTCCTCCGGCCTCCTTGTCTGCTGGCTCTCCTCCTCGGCTCCGGTCCCCAGTGTGTTTTTCACCGGGACCTGAGGAGGAGGAGACCCGATCTCCGTCGAGGCTATCGAGGAGGCACTCAAGGCCTACCTCGGTTGCCTCGTCGAGATCAACTTATAGCCTGTCAGACACTGATCTGGACCGGATGATGAGAAGGTTCATCCAGGCCCAGATGCAGATGGGAGTGCTCTTGCCTCCCCTCTGGGGAGCTCGACCCTTTATCAAGCCAATTGCTCCTTCTCCGACCCGCTACCGGGTTCGAGCAGTTGAGCCGAGCAGCTTCAGAGCCGGGGGTGGGTCGGCGCCGATAGTACTTGGTACTTCGGATCCGACCCTGCCCTCGAGTGCTTCGGATCCGACCTCTCAGAGCCTGGATCTGAGCTTCGGATCTGGGGGGATCAGTGCTCCTTCGGCGCCGTCTGTGTCGGAGCGCACTGTCCTTTCGGATCCAAGCGCTTCGGCGCCGGCTCCGATCCACTCCTCGGATCCCAGGGGGAGCCGATTGTCGGATCCTTTGGTCGAGGTCGGCTCCCCTTCGGCTTTTGATGTAGTGGAGAGGGCCCTGTTGAGGGTCTCCGGACCCCGGCACTTGTATCGGCTCTGTCCCGCGCTCCCTCTGCACTGGGTCAGGCTTCCACCATCCGGCCCTTGGGACAGCCCGCTCCTGTACCCCAAGCTGTTCCCCTGGAACAGGTTACTGTTCTGAGTCCTCTGACAGCCCCGGAGGATGTTCCCGCAAACATACGTGCAAAAGGAGGCACATAGACTCCCAGTCTCTCACAGAAGACACGGATTTGGAGGAAGGAAGGCTCCCACGGTCACCCCGAGGATGTCTCATTTGGAGACATCATGGAAATGCTCGCATAAGGGGTGGTCTGCCCAAGTCTTCCTCGGACGAGTCTGTGTTCTTGGGGGCATTTGAAGCGGGCCCGTCTACCTCTTGCGTGTCCTCCTGCCGACCCCTGGTGGACCTCATTACCACCAGGGCGTGGAAGGATCCGGACACCGTGGAGCCAATCCCTAAAGGACCGTATTCTCAGTCCCCGGCTGACCGTGCCCATTGGAGTAAGGGGCCTCGTAGATGCCATGTTGACGGCGGCCACCAAGAGGAACTTGCTCAGGAGAGTCCCTCAGTCCATCCCCCGAGCAAGGAGTCTCGGATGATGGACCGCTTGGGGAAGCAGATGTTTAGTTCAGCGCCCTTCGCTGTAAGGGCGCTGAACTATCTGGCACATGTGATTAGGATGCAGCACGATCTTATTAAAGAATACGCTGCATCCCCCCCAGAGTCCATGTCGGAGGAGGACAAAGTGCTGCACTCCACCCGCATGGCCACTCTCAGGTCCGTCACCAATACCTCTATGCGGCTACTCTCCCATGCTACGGAAGGCGCCGCTAGAGCCGCAGGGGCAGGCCTAGTTACTAGACGTCAGGCCTGGCTCTGTCATTGCGATTTCTCAGAGCCCTTCAAGGCGTCATTTGCGAACGCCCCTTTCGATGGTTCTGCCCTCTTTGGCAAAACTGTTCGCGACACTTTGACCCAGAGCGAGAAGGACGGGAAGACGCTGTCTGCCGTCAGAATCCGCTTCTCTGCACCCCAGAGGCCGTATTCTAGGAACCAAAAGGGTCAGAAGAAGATGTGGTTCCGGAAGTCGCAGCAATCCCAGCCTGCTCCGGACAACCAGTCCTTCCGTGGCAGAGGAGGACAGGGAGGACGCCGCCCTAGGGGCAGAGGGGCTCCTAGGAACTTTGGGTCCAGAGAACCCTTCTCTGAACGGCCCGCGCAGCAGCCCTGAGGGGTTGCCCGGCTGCTCCACTCTGGAGGCAGTAGCACCTGGCGGCATGGGAGTCCATAACATCAGACCGCTGGGTTCTCCAGATCATATCCAGAGGATAGGGTATCCCGTTTCTTCACTTGCCAAAATTGAAGTCCCTCCCCGACGTTCCACCCGGTCAGTGGGAGGCCGCTTTGGCAGAAATTGGCCATCTGCTAAAGAAAAGAGCCATCCAGCCCGTCCCCAGACCAGATCGGATCAGGGTTCTACTCCAGGTTCTTTTAGTGCCAAAAAAGACGGGGGATCCAAGACCAATTTTAGACCTTTCACTCTTGAACCTGGCAGTTCCCAAGGAGAAGTTCCGAATGGTCACGCTGCAGTCTATTCTTCCCCTTCTGGGAGAAAATCACTGGATGTGCTCCATAGACCTCAAGGATGCGTACTACCACATACTAATGGACAGGCGCTCCAGGAGGTTTCTCCGCTTCCGGCTGGGAGCCAGTCACTACCAGTTCCGGGTCCTTCCCTTTGGTCTCACCACAGCCCCCAGGGTGTTCGCCAAAGTATTAGCAGTGGTAGCGGCCCACCTGAGGCTTCAGGGGGTACAGGTCTTTCTCTACCTGGACGACTGGCTCCTTACCGCCCCAACAAGGCATCTACTACTATTGGCGCGAGACTCCTTTCTCCATCTTGCTCCCCGTCTGGGCATCACTATAATCACAAAAAAATCCAACCTAGCACTCACGCAGTTCATAGATTTTATAGGTGCCAGGTTAGACACAAGGAGATTAGAAGCCTTCCTCACTGCGGACAGAGTTCAAAATCTGCAACTCCAGGTGCGGGCCATTCTCCACTCAAGCTCAGTTCCGGCGGAGTTGGTCCTGAGGGCTTTAGGGTCCATGGCGGCTGCTATAGCGCTTCTTCCTCTCGCCAGGTTCAATATGCGCATCCTCCAATGGACACTCCTAGTCCAGTGGTCGTATCTTGCTCTTCCTATGCATCATCCCATTGCGATCAGCAAGGCTTGCAAGCGGTCCCTCCTGTGGTGGCTACACTCTCCAGATCTCCACGGAGGCCGCCCATTTTGTGCTTCTCCTCTCGCCACGGTGACCACGGACGCCTCCGCCTCAGGTGGGGGCATTGCAGGCGGACCGTCCAAGGCACGTGGAACGATTCAGAGACCTTACTGCATATCAACGTTCTAGAGATGAGAGCAGTGCTCTTAGCGTTGCTAGCACTTCAGGCCTTTCTTCCTTTGGGAACAATTGCGATTCAATCGGACAACATGTCGGTTGTCTGGTATATCAACAAGCAAGGAGGAACCAGGTCTTACCCTCTTTGTCGAGAAGCCATGAGAGTTTGGGAATGGGCAATCTCCACCAACCGCTTTCTCATAGCAATGCATATTCCGGGTCGGTCCAACATCCTGGCGGACAAACTCAGTCGCACCATTCTCACCCCTTACGAGTGGTCTCTCAATACTCAAGTAGCGGAACCCATATTCGCACGGTGGGGAACTCCTTGTTGCGATCTTTTGCCTCTCCCTCAAACACCAAGTGCGACAGTTTTTCGCTCTGATACCTCCTCCGGAGGTTCCCAAGAGACGCTCTGGTGCATGCGTGGCCACCCGGTCTACTTTATGCTTATCCTCTCTTGCCTCTGATGCTCCAAGTTCTTCAGAAAGCCTCTCGGTTGGGATGCAGAATGATTCTCATTGCTCCGTTTGGCCTCGACAGATCTGGTTCCCCTTCCTAAGGTCTCACTCGGTGAATCCTCCTTGGATTCTAGATCCCATTCGGATCTGATATCTCATCCATCCCACTTATCTCCTCCGAACCTGGACAACCTGAAGCTGACCGTTTGGCTGCTCCAGTTCCACTCTTGATCAGGACTCCCGGTATTTCGGTCCCCTGTTAAGGCCATCCTGGTGGCAGCTCATAAGCCATCCACTAGGAAAGTCTACCGCAGCAAGTGGAAACTGTTCTCGCTGGGCGGAGCGGCAAGGCCTAAACCCTTCACAGTTCCTCTCCCTATGGTGCTTGATTTCTTAACCACTCTTTTAATGATGGTGCCAGCAGTTCCACGGTCAAAGTACAACTTGCAATTTCCCATTATCACATTGGTCATGACTCCAATCCACTGATGTCGGCCAAGTTGTGTAAGATTTTCCTTAAAGGTACTTTTCTTCTCAGGCCCCCTGTAAAGCAAGCGGTTCCTCCTTGGGACCTTTCCTTAGTTCTCCAGGCCTTGACCACCCCCCCCCTTCGAACCGGCGGCTACGGTAGATCTGAAATTCTTATCTTTCAAGACCGCCTTCTTAGTAGCCATTACTTCGGCCAAGAGAGTTTCAGAGCTTCAAGCATTATCAGCTAAACCTCCTTACTTGGTCTTTCATCCGGACCGTGTTTACCTCAGGACCAACCCGTCCTTTCTTCCTAAGGTAGCTTCTGAAGCTAACATTAATCAATCCATTAACCTCCGTCTTCTTTCCTAAATATGAAAACAAAGGTGAATACAAGCTTCACTCCTTAGATGTTCACAGGCAACTTAGATTTTATCTAAACAGGACGGCTGGTCATAGGCAATCCGACCAGTTGTTCATTTCCTTTGCTAAATTTAACTTGGGCAAACCAATTTCTAAAGTCTCATTATCTCGCTGGATTTCACAATGTATCTTATTGGCTTATCAAGCTTCGGGAAGGTCCGCACCGGAGGGTGTACATGCCCATTCAACCCGGTCAGTCTCTACATCGGCAGCCTTTAAGGCTAGGATTCCTCTAGATGATATTTGTGCAGCAGCCACGTGGGCTTCATCTCATACTTTTATTTCCCACTACAAATTGGATCTTGCATCTAGGGGTAGAGCATCCTTTGGCTCCGCGGTGCTCCGGAATATCCTTCCATGATGGCCGCCCAAGATTCAGGTAGCTGGGGACTCTATCCCACAGGTTGCAGACCAATGAATCTCCTACTTCAGATTTAGAAGTTATGTACTCACCATAACGTTCCATCTGAGTAGGTGTATTCATTTGTCTGCAACCATCCCGCCCTCCTATCCCCCTGGCCTTTCAGTTTTCTGCATATGTTGTGTTACCCTTTTCAGGGTGTTTTTGCTGTTGGCAAACTCGATCTGAGGTCATGAGGGTAGAGCAGGGCATTATGGGTGAGGGGAGGAGCTGAGAGCTTGGATTCATAGCTGGTAAACCATGCCGGTTCGGATCCGATATCGGATCCATAACCCACAGGTTGCAGACAAATGAATACACCTACTCAGATGGAACGTTATGGTGAGTACATAACTTCTAATTCCCCATCTATCCAGTGACCTAGAATCCATGTCAGAGGGGGTAGGGTTTTTTGCAGCGGAAGCCTTAACTCCTTTGGGATCCTGTGAAATAGTTTCTGGGTCTGCAGCAGGGTTTTTAAAAAGGAATTTATGTGAGTCAGGAACCCTGTAATATCTGTCAAGCTTAACAGGAGCTGGAGGTAAGGAGTCAGGGGTCAGACTAGACTCTGAAAACACATCTACAATGTCTAGCACAGGTGGAATTGCTAGAGGCCTGTGTTGAGGTAGTAAAAGGAAATCTCTGAGCCTCTTTTTAGATTCTGAAAAATCTTGGCTCTCCCAGTGGAAATGCTCCCTCATGGTATGCAAGGTTCCCCCAAAAGAACAGTCCTCTGGAGGAGAAGTTGAAGGTATAGATTCTTCAGCAACAGAATCCTCATAGTGGGGAAAAGAATATTCCAGATCAGAAGAAATAGAAACCTGATCTGAAGATTCATAGTCAGTCTCTTGCCTAGGCCTCTTATCTGGTGGGGGATGGGAACCCCTGATCAAGGTAATCAAGTCTTCAGCCATTTTGAGCATCTGTTTTATGGGCATAGAGGCCTGCCCACGTGGCTCTTGAGTTTGTTTCTTTGCTTTATAAGGTGCTTTAGTCTTTGCCTTAGAAGCTGAAGTTGGTTTAATGTAAAGATGTTTAGGTCTGAATACACCCTCAGAAGCCGGTGCCTGCTCAGCGGCTCCAGACCCACCTGAGGGAATAGTGTCCGAGGCTCCAATACCTTGAGTTTCCAGCGGCATAGCAGACTCCACGTGGCAGTCGGTAGTGGCTTCCGACTCTAAAGTAGCAGGCGTCAGGGGCTGCGAAAGCACCTCATTGAGAACCTGCGAACCGGCGACTGGCTCAGGAGAAGCTTCGTCGTCGGTTTTGGACCTCGGTTGTTTATCTCTCTTCTTTTCTTTGCGTTTTTTTGTGAACTCTGGTAGTTGGATGGCTATCCAACGACATTTCTGGATAATTAAACCGGTGTCCAAAATAGTTTAAAGCAAAATCATACCGATGGCTTAATAGTGCGTTGGTTAAATCTAGCACAAATCCGACAACCAGAAACGTTGTGATCAGGCCCTAGGCAAGGAATGCAGTAAGAATGAAAATCCTTATGAGGTATTTGCTTTCCACAAGAAATACAATTATTAACTTTTTCTGACATCAGTCTGGAGCAAGAAAAAAGTTTCCCCAAAGGGGTACTTAGCTTTACTTAAGACTTCGGGTCTGAAATTCGAACACGAAAATCTCAGGAGTTGGCCGACCGGCACTTGTAAACTGCTTCTGCTTCAGGCACTGCGAGGCAAGAAAGACTGAAGAAAATGGCGTCAGCTGTTTCTTTTATACCCTTGAAGACCTGACGTCAGGGAGGGGGCGACAGCAGCCGAGGCAGGACCCAAGACTTTGGAATTCAGGCTGACTGAGCGCTACCTGCGCAGGATCACCCAAATGTAATGACTGCAACAGTGAAATACGAAGAACATCAGAAAGGAGACGTATAGTAAGAGAAAAACAGGGGGCTGGAGGGTGGGTAACCAGGACTGCAACAGGGAATACACTCAAACATTTATGGTAAGTGTACACAACTGTACTATGTTCTTCGTGTTTCACTGTTGCAGTCACTACATTTGGGTAAAATCCCAAAGCTATGGTTGGGAGGATGAATTTATACAGCATTAGGAGCAGCTATAAGGCCCTGCAGGACAGCAGTGGCAAAGCCAGCTCTGGATTTAGAGAAGAGAGGTAAATGGTAATGTTTGGTGAACGTATGAACTGAGCTCCAGGTAGCAGCTTCTAGAATGTCTCTGGCAGGAACCCCTCTGAGAAAGGCTGCAGAAGTAGATGTAGCCCTGGTGGAATGAGATCTGATCCCCGTGGGAATAGGTTTACCATGGTGCATATGGCAGAAATGAATACAATGGTTTATCCATCTGGAAATGGTCTGCTTTGAAACAGGCTTTCCCTGTGCCCCTGCAGCAAATGCCACCAATAGTTCAGATTTTTTTTTTTAGAGATTTTGTCCTGTTTAAGTACAATCTAAGTTGTCTGTGTACATCCAATGAATGCAGAATCCGCTCACCCTTGTTCTGTGGATTGGGAAAGAATGTTGGCAGATGAATGGTCTGATTAAGAGCCACACTGGATACCACCTTAGGCATGAAAGATGGACTGGTCCTGAGAGCCACCCTATTCGGATGAAAAATAATGAATGGCTCCACTGCCATAAGAGCCTGTAATTCTGAAATCCTTCTAGCTGAAGTGACTGCTAAAAGGAAAGCTGTTTTCCAGGAGAGAAATTTTAGGTCCACAGTAGCAGCTGGCTCAAAAGGAGGGAGAGTGAGTTTTTCCAAAACAAAATTGAGGTCCCATGCAGGGGTTGGCACTTTCCTGGGAGGTCTTAAATTTTTGGCCCCTCTGAGATGCTGCTTTAGCAGACGATGAGAGAAGAGGGGAGGTTCTGCATTGTAATGAGGTGAAATGGCTGAGGCATGGATTTTTATGGAAGAAAAAGATAGGCCCTTGTGAAGCATATCTGAGGGATACTGGGCATTGCTGTGCTTTATTCCTTGTGACTGGCTCCAGGCACAGAATCTTTTCCATTTGTCAGCATAAGATTTTTTAGTACTAGGCTTTCTAGCCTCCAAAATGACAACCATCACCAGTTTGCTGAGGGAATGACAAGGGTGAAATTAGTTGATTAGCCACGCTGCAAGATTCAAAGTTTGGAGCTGAGTGTGCAGAATTTGGTAGTCCTGCTGAGACAGTAGGTAAGGTGTCTGAGGCAGATGCCATGGAGGAAGGTGTGACACATTGCGCAGGAGTGGGTACCAGTGTTGGCGAGGCCAGTCTGATGCAATCAGAATAATTTTTGGTTTGTCCTGTCTGACATTTAGTAGAACTTTAGAGAGCAGAGGGGGAAAAGCATAGACCGATAGGTTTTTTTCAGCTGAATGATAGAGCATCCACTTTCCAAGTTTTTTTGTGATGAGTTCTTGCGCAGAATTTTTCCAACTGATAGTTATGGGGTGAGGCAAGAAGATCTATGTCTGGACTCCCCCATTTGCATGTGAACATGCTGAAAACTTGTGGTTCCAGTTTCCATTCGTGTGGGTCCATAAGATTTCTGCTTAGTTCGTCTGCCAGAGTATTTAGCTTTCCTGGTAGGAACTGAGCTTGAAGATCTTTTTGATAAGTCAAGGCCGTGTTCCACAATGCCATGGCTAGTCTGCAAAGGGGGTAGGAATGTGTAGCCCCCTGCTTGTTTATGTACCACATAACTGTGGTATTGTCCGTCTTTATCATTAGTTGTCCTGGATGAAGGTAGTCCTTGAAGGCTGTCAGTGCATTCTGTACATCTAGCATCTCTTTCTGATCGATATGTAGGTGCATTTGATTTGGGCTCCATTTGCCCTGAATGCACCTTCCTGCCAGATGAGCCCCCCAACCATAGTCTTATGCGTTTGTAGTTAGGGTTTGGGCAGCAGGGGGTGGAGTGAATGGCAGTCCCTTGTTTTAGTGGCAGGCCTCTGCCTACCATAGGAACTCTAGTTGCAGGCAAGGTATGATAGGAATCATTGTTTCCAGACTGTGACAATGTTGACTCCATAAACATAAGTACCACTGAAGTTTCCTCATATGCAGTCTTGCATATGGAATTAGAAGAATGCAGGAGGCCAAGAACTCCAAGGCTTGCAGAATTTGTCTTGCAGATAGCACGGTTTTTGTGGCCACCTGTTTGAAGTAAGTCACCAATTGAATTTGCTTTTCTGGCATAAGGTAAGTCATCTGGGCAGTTGTATTCAAGCTTGCACCCAGGAATGTAATTATGTGAGAGGGTACCAGTTGTGATTTCTTTTCATTTATGGTGTACCCTAGACAAGTTAGAACCCTTTTTACAAACGCCAGATGCTTTAGAAGAATGTCCTTGTTTTCTGCCTGAATTAGACAATCGTCCAGGTATGGATATATTTGAATATTTCTTTGCCTGCAAAATACAATTACTGGAGACAGGCACTTTGTGAAGACCCTGGGTGCAGCAGATAAGCCAAAGGGCAGTGCAGAGAACTGGTAATGCAAGTAGCCTGCTTTGAAGCGGAGGTATCTTCTGCAAGATTCCCTGATTGGGATATGCAGGTAAGCCTCTTTTAAGTCTAGAGTTACCAGCCAGGCATCTTTGCCAAGCATAGGTAGTAACTGAAGTGTCAGCATCTTGAATTTTGGAATGTCCAGAAATGTGTTTAGAGTGGATCAGTCCAGAACTGGATGCCATGACTTGTCTTTTCTGGGTACCAGGAAAAGTCTTGAATAGAGACCTTGTCCCTTTTCATCTTCTGGTACTGGCTGAATAGCTGGGATATAATAGGAATGTCTGGATTTGACTTGAGCGGCTCTCGAAGGGACTGGAAAGGACCAGTTCTTAGTAGAGCCAGCGCCTACTAAATCTTGGAGGTTGCACTTGTAAGAAATCTTTCACAGTTTGCATAGATTTAGCTTTATTTTCCATCTTTTTTTACACTTCAGCCTTATTACCAAACAGACGGCCCTGTTGTAAAACAGCATCCAACAATTTTGCTTTAACATGGTCAGGCAGAGTTTGCTCTTTGAGCCAAGCATGCCTTCTTAGCACTGATCCAGTAACAGCAGCCCTGCAAGAGCCTCCAAGGAATCAAAACCACATTGCAAAGTATGTTTTCCAACTTGTTCAGCTGAATGTAATAAATCCTGCAAATCTTTCTTTTCCACACGGAGATTAACATCATTTTCTGTTTAAGTAGTCCCCATGATATGCTGTTGATATTTAAGCATATGAAATTGACTGTTTAAAGCCCAGATTGCCAAGGTTGCAGATGTCTAAACCTTCTTACCAATCTAGCCAGCGCCCTGGAATCTCTATCAGAAGGGGTAGGATTTTTAGCAGTAGAGGCCTTAATGCCCTTGGGACCCTGAGAAATGGTTTCAGGATCAGCAGTAGGATTTTTGAAAAGGAATTTGTGGGAGTCAAGAACCCTCTAGTAACTGTCTGGCTTACTAGAAGCCAGAGGCAGAGAATCAGGAGCCATACTAGATTCTGAAAAAAACATCATCAACAATGTCTAGAACAGGAGGTATACTATGCTGAGGAAGAAGAAGAAAATCCCTAGTCCTCTTTTTAGATTCAGAGAAATCCTGACTTTTCCATTGGAAATGTTCCCTTAAGGTATGTAAAGTTTCTCCAAAAGAGAAATCTTCAGGGGGAGAAGCAGAAGGAATGGAATCTTATGTGTCAGAGTCCTCATAAGTAGGTATAGATAAATCTCGTTCAGTAGAAGAATCAGAAGAAATAGAATCCTGATCAGAAGATTCATAATCAATGTCTTGCCTAGGCCTCTTAGCAGAGGGGGTTGGCTACCCCGATCAAGGTAATTAAATATTCAGCCATTTTGATCGTTTGTTTTTTAGGCATAGGGGCCTGCACATGTGGCCCAAGCGTCGGTTTTTTAGACATAGAAGTAGATTTTGGCCTTAGTTTTGAAGATGGCGTTGGTTTAATATACAAATCTTTAGGTCTGAAAACACCCTCAGAAGCCGATGCCTGCACAGCGGCTCCGGACCCATCTAAGGTAGAGACATCAGCGGGTGCAATACTTAAAGTATCTTGGGCATTCCGGACTCTGAATGGGTCTCAGTAGAGGCCTGCAAATTAAAAGTAGCAGGCATCAGGGGCTGCAAAAGCACCTCACTGAGTACCGGCGAACTAGCGAATAGTTTAGGAGAAGCATCGTTGTCAGTTTTGGACCTCGATGGCCTGTCTCTGTCTTTTTCTTTGCGTTTTTTAGGTATTCCAGTAGTCGGATTGCTAACCGACGTCATTTCTGGATAGATGAATCGTGAGCAAAAATGTTTAGAAGAAAAATATACCAACATTTAATAGTGCGTTGATTAAATCTAGCACAAAATCGACAACAAGGTACATTATGATCAGGGCCTAGGCAAGGAATACAATACAAATGACAATCCTTATGAGGTATTTGCTTCCCACAAGTAATGCAATTATTAACTTTTACTGACATCGGTAAGGAGCAAGAAAAAGTTTCCCCAACGGGGTACTTAGCTTTTAGTTGAAGACTTCGGTTCTGAAACTCGAAAACAAAAATTTCAGGTGTCGGCTGACCGGCACTTGCGAACTGCTTCTGCTTCGGGCACCACGCGGCAGTAAAGACTGATGTAATGGTGTCGGCTGCATGTTTTATACCCCTGACGACCAGAAGTCATGGAAGAAGGGACAGCAACCGACGCAGGACCCAAGACTTTGTTAATCAGGCCGACTGATGGCAACCTGCCAGCAGATTACCCAAATGTAATGACTGCAACAGTGAAACACGAAGAACATCAAGTCTCTGTAGGTTGGTTCCAGCTGAATCAGGGTAGAAGGCCCTGCAGAAAGTCTTTCACTGTCTTCACTTTCTCTTCTACTTTCATAAAAACACTTTTAATCTGGGGTCCAAAGAAGTTTTCCTTGTCCAGAGGGGCATCATACGTTTCTACTTTAACATGGTTTGCCAGTGGCCGTTACCTTAGTTAGTCATATCTCCCAATATCGGAGCCTAAAGCAGCTGCCCTGCTTGATGCTTCCAAAGCATCAAAGCCACATACGACTGCCTGGCAACCTAGGAAACATTGTTGCCAAGTTCCAGCAACTTATCCTTCATCCCCTAACCTTTTGTTTCATAACATCCAGGAAAGAATCCTGGTTCTTAATCACATGAAAATGGCTCTCGGGCCAGGCCTGCCAAACCTATTGAGAGTTCTGTTCTCTATCATTTGACAATGGATTTTTGGAAGTGCAGTTCACTTAGCTCTCTTGGACTCTGAGGAGACCTACTCGGGTTCTGCCAGTGGATTTCTGTACAGGTGGCTGTGGGACTAATTCTGTAGAGCTGGATTGATTTCCTAGGGGCAGAGGGCTGGAATTTGGGCTGCAGTAATGTGCTTAAATAACATCATCCACGACTTCCAAGGCTGGAGGAATGGGAAGAGATTTGTGCTCAGGAAGACCAAGAAATTGCCTTATGCTTTTCTTGGGCTGTGGATACTCCTGGGCTTCCCAACTGAAGGATTCTTTCATTTTAAGAAATCTCTCACAGATGTATACTACGCCAATGACCACTGGGGCCTTTATAAGCCTAGCCATGCAACCCAACCCAACTGCACCCCCTAGTAAAATGTGCACCTTAACTGGGGAGGTATGTTAGGAGGTGGCTAAAAAGTTATTGGGGGTATGTTAGATAGGGAATGTTTACTGTCCACCTTTGTCTACAACAGACACGGGGGCCAGCCCACAGATGAATTTGCTGTTTCCCATCTAATGGTCAAGGTTACCTTTGAAAAGGGTTAGGGATAGGCTCTGTTTCGTAGGGACAGAGAAGCCTATTGCAGAGCATGAATATCCTTTGAATCATCATGTTCTACTTATGCTGCAAGCAAAGTTTAAATCATTCAATCTAGTGTGTCTGGTGTTGCTTGTTTTGTGGATGTGCAAAAGTTCCATTAAGGCTGCATCTGAGGACATTTTATATGCCAAGCACAGATCGCCTCTCAACAACCTGTAGGACAGAGTACAGAGACATGGTTCTAAGGCAATCTGTACAGGACACTGTGTTAATATCCTGGATTCTCTTGGCGAGGAACTTCTGTGGATGTTCTAACTATTGCTTATGCCTAGTCAGGTACATGATGAAAGGGGGATTGTTTTCAATAATGGGTCTAAAGGGACAAGTAGAGTGGTACTATAACTTCCTTGGACCTGGATGCCATACCCTTACTTATAAGTTGGGCGACATAAAACCATTTTCTTACTACCTTGGCTACATGTTGGTCAAAGGCCAGATTACTGTGTACATATGTTCCTATATCTCCAACTACTGGGTCAACTCTTAGGAGTGTCTTATCAATTAAGTACGTTACCTGGGTGGTACAGCGGTTGCATTGTTGCCTCACAGCAAGAGGTTCTCCCGTTCGATTCTCATAGTGTGCGGGGAGTGCCCTCTGTGTGGAGTCTGCATGTCCTCCCAGCGGTCAAGTGGCCTCCGAAAGACATGCGTGAATGGGTGTGCCTTCGCTGAAGGTTGGGCGTCGGGCTGGCAACTCGGCAACATAAAAATCTACTGCCATTCATTAGCGGACCGGAGTTCCGCTGTGGCGACCCCTAACTGGAAAAAGCCAAAAAGACAAACAAACCTGGGTAGATATTTTCCCAAAGGGCACTATAATGCATTTCTTTGCAGTGAGTTTTAAAATGTGGCTTTGACCCAAAGTCATGTGTTAGACCCTCTTGCAGGATGTTGGTGTCATGGGGGATTTTATGACCGCTCCCAATTTGCAGTGGTATATAAATTGGTGGGCCAGAGGCACTTGATATTAGCCTTGACTTCTGAGGAGTAAATGTCAAAACAAGACCGGGCCCAGCACAGAGCCCTGTGGTACGCTACTGGTGATTTGCCTCTTACAGGAAGTGGTTTCACCAATCTTAACTTCCTGTGTCCTACCTGTGAGCCAGCTAGCAATCCAGCCAGTTGTGTAGGGATCTATGCTTAGTTCGGGGAGTTTACCACAATACCTGAATAGACTATCGTGTCAAATGCCTTAGCCAGGTCTAGGTAGGCAGTATGCACCCTTTTCCCTTCATCCACTGCTTTGGTTACCTTCTCAAAGAAATCAACCAGGTTAAGTACGCATGACCTTCGTTTGACAAAACCAGACTGTCGGTAGGTTGCCAATATTATTGCTGATCATTTCACTGATAATTTGTTCCTTGGCTTTGCAAATTAGACTAGTCACACTAATGGATCTGTAGTTTCCAGGGCTGACTGATGGACCACCCTTGTGAAAGGGGATAACTGTTGCCATCCGCCATTCACTTAGTACATAACTTGTTTTGAGACTATAGTTGTAAAGCGACTCAAGTGGTCCTGATAAGGTCATGTTTCAGGCTATTAAGGAAGTAACCTGGGATACTGCTGGGTCGCACTGAGGCTGTGGTTTAGCCTTAGTGAGCACTGCTCTGATATGCTCTCTGCTGACAGCTGTGGAAGTTATGCTGGTAGGGATTTCACAAGGGATGGCAGGGGGTGTGTGTGGTAAAGTTTGAGATGAATTTATTGGCCAGCAGATTCACTACGTCACTCTGCTCAGTGAAGGCGGTACCATTTATTACCAGTTCTGCAGTACTGTTGTGCGTTACCTTTGAGGTTTTTGGGCATAGCTGTAGAAGACCTTGTGGGTGTCTTTTAGCCTGAGAAGATATCTTGACCTCGTAACTGGCCTTGTTGGATTTAATTAGTCATCTCAGTTTCCGGTTTAGTTTTATTAGTGAGTGCTTGTCAGTATGACAGCTGCTCTGACTTTGGCCACGACATTTTTCTTTTTGTTGTATACCCTGTTAAGATTAGGATCCCATTAGTGTGGTTTGTTTTTAGGGTTTGTTTTAGCCTTATGTCTGGTAGGTACAGCAGCCTCTATGCAGTCATTTGCAAGTATGTACAGTGTTTCTGTGAATAATTCTGCATAGGCTGTTGTGAATTATGATTTAGGTGTGGCATTAAATTTTAACAATCGCTTTAACAGGATGTAATTTGCTTTATGATAACTTCTAACTAACAGGTTTTGCTGAGTTTTCCATGCCTTTTTATTCTGAATGAGACAGCTTTGTGATCTGCCCTCACCAATGAGTATGTGACATGGGGGGGAGGGGTTAGGTTTGGGGTGCAGATCTCTCCCATATTGGTGAGAACAAGGTCCAGTAGGCTTGAACCTTTGGCTGAAGTGCACACTAACCGATCAAGGGGATTTGTGTTAATGAAGCCCAAGAAATGTTGCTGCAGGTTTGGTGGCAGTGCATGTTTCCCAGTCTACAGAGGGGTAGGTTAAAGATATGGTAAAGGACTTTATCTAACGTGATTTGCATGTCGATGAACTCCGGGTTACCCATCCTGTTTAACCAGTCTTGAGGTATACTTGTTACTAATGTAGGTCAGGATACCTACACATTCAGTCCCCGTCTATGTGGCAAGTGGTCTAAATGTGTGGAAGGCACTGCAGCCACTCACTGCCAGAGTACTTTCTGGGGCTTTAAACCACGTCTCGGTAACTGCACAGATGTCCATCTTCTCCAGAGTGAAGAGAGCTTATAGGGTGTGGAGGTTAAGGCTCCCACCATTGAACAGTAACACTTTTAGGTTCCTTTGGGTTTTATTTACTACGTAGGTAGGTTTATCATGCCGGTATTGCCTGAAGAAAGGCTCGAAGGAAGTGAATAAAACTTTAGCCAAAATCCAGAAGCCCAAGGGAGACAGGTGCAGGCCATCTCTGGCAAAGCAGCATGGTCTGTTGACCATGTCCTCCCAGGCTGACAGATCTTGAATCCCCATGGATTGACACAAAAAAGTCAATCATTTTTTTTTGTTCATACTGTGGCATCACCCGTGGTGAAGGTAGAATGCTGCTCAATGCAGGGCATACCAGTCTGAGACACATTCAGAGAGGTCCATGATGTCTCTCTTCACATAGGTCATTTACGTCTGCATAGACTATGACAGAATCATACTGGTACCTGTGGTGCAATGACTTGAGTGCATGTGTAACTCCTCTCCCAAAATGAGAGGTCTCCAAATAGTGAGACCTAGACAACAAAATCTGTTGACAAAGTTAGCAATGTATGACCATGTGGAATGCCAAACAGCGAAGAAAGTCCACTTAGGTGAGGCATAGAAGAAAATAAAACAGTTAAAACCCAACTAATTGTAAGTGCTTTTTTCCAATATTGATAAACTTCATCAGACAGTAGAATACAGGCAACACTGTTGTTTAAAAATTGAGCCTTTAAGTCCTGTGACTCTTACAATCATTACAATCTTCCCCTTTACCCCCACTCATTTTCATTCATAAATATAAATCTCACAATAATTCGAACCTTGTTATAATAATTTCTAAAACAATTAGCTGAAAAGATATACGTAGTGAAATACTATAAATATCATAAAAACATAACTAGTTTTGATTTATGCCACACAATACACACTGAATACTAATAATAAATAATTATAAAAGTGAACTCCACAACAAAAAAAACCTCATAAATCACATTAAAAAATCCTATGCTAAATACTTATCTATACAAGGACTTCATTTTCAAAATACAGTTAAGTAATGTCAGTTCATTTAACCTAGGCCAAGAATCAGCCTGCAGCAAAATTTGCCAGACCAGTTCTTTACGTTCTAAAAGTAATAGAACGCAAAGAACTAGTCTAGCAAATTTTGCTGCAGGCTGATTCTTGGCCTGGGTTAAATGAACTGACATCAGTTAACAGTATTTTGAAAATAAAGTCCTCATATAGGCAAGAAGTATTTAACATAGGTTTTGTTAATGTGATTTATGGGATTCACTTTTAAAACTATTATTAGTATTCAGTATGCACTGTGGGTTATAAGATCAAAACATGTTTTTTTTTTATTATATTTATAATACTTCCTTATTATATATATTTTCCAGCTAATTATGTCTCAGAAATGATTATAACATGGCTTGAATTATTGTGAGATTTATATTTATGAATGAAAATGGGCAAGGGTAAAGGGGATGGGTGTAACAATTTTAAGAGTCACATGACTTAAAGGCTCAATTTTTAAATGACAGCGTTGCCTATATTCTACTGTCTGATGAAGTTCATATAATACTGGACAAAAGCACTTACAATTAAAGTTGGGTTTTAAATGCCTCTGTCACTCACCTAGGTAGACTTTCTTTGCTAGTTTGGTCTTAATGTGGAAAGCCAGTCAAGATATACCAACTGGTTTTCATCTGACTCACAGAAATCCTGAGGGGAGGGATACCTTTTCCTTTTGGCAGGAGAGATTTCTGGGGCAAGATACTTTTTAGATCCAGCTGCCTAGACCTTACGAACTCCATGAGGCTCTCAAGCAGACCAAAATAAGTTCTGCTACTGAGCTTGGTTGTAATATAAAGCCTAAGTGGCTGATGACAGGGTAGGCTCACTACAGATTTTTTTTGGCTTTGGCTTGGGACTAAACTTGGGTGCGTCATCAGTCAGCGCAGGTTCATTCTGCAAGTGGGTAGCCTCCACCAAAATCCAATCTCCTGGGATCTCCTCACAAACAGAGATAAGGGGAATACAGCCCTCCACTGCCCAGGTCATAAAAATCTGGGTGACAAAACCCAGTGCCTGCCTAGCAGCTTCAGACTCACACATCTGGGTGTGCTCAGCCCAGGAGGACGTCAAAAATGGTGATGACATGGTGGCCTCCAAAGAGGGTCTCACCAAAGGTATCAGAGTGTTCTGTTATCAGAGGGGGCTGCAAAGACACCTCAGCTCCTCTGACAAGCTCTTCTTGGGAGGGATTTTGAAAATACAGATGTTGTTGCCCTTCTCTCTCATATCCTTTTCTTTCAGATAGTTCTTCCTCTTACGTGAAAGCTCAATGGAGGAATTGGAAGACATCACTGCGGATGTAGGGCACCAACGTGCTGTATACTGCTCTAAATGCTTTTAAAATAACAGCCCTAGTCCTGAAATAAAAAATATGCATACTGGAGGCAAATGGGCATGTTGTGGACTGGACCAAGGCAGAACAGACAGAGTTATGGCCTAATGACAGAATTGCTTTCTACACACTAAGCAGACATTGGATTTAAAAGACTTCTAACAAGAACAGAAACAAGTAAAAGCAGAAGAAAAAAAGCAGATTCCGCAAAAGGTACCTAGCTTTGGTGCTTAGTATCTGGCTTTGAACTGGCCAACATAGTTAACTAAGAGCGAGAAAGAATTTAGGAAATGTTGGCATCCGATAGCCCTTCAAACCCTGTCATGATGTCTGATGGGAGGGAGTCTGCCAGGCCTGGGAGAAGGGAGCAAGTCTCTGGTATTTGGATGAGCTTCAGACTTCAAACGTAGGAAATTCCAAAAGGTTATTATTGTTGAAGTGAAACGCAATGAACATTAACAAATTTCTGCAAAAAGACTAACTGTGTACTTTCATCAGCAAGAAAGAAAAAATATGAAAAGAAACTAGAAGAGTCACAGTGCACACCCCCCTCACCCCATGCACAGCTATTTTTCCTCCTATGGCCATGACATGAAACTGCATCTACATTTCCCTAGGGTTGTGTGACAGATGTCAGAGATCTTAATGCAGGAACTGACATCTGATTTTGGCTTCTTCCCACACATATAAACAATTAGGACTGTCAGCTATTTATACAGTTACATAAATCCATACAGTCTATGGCTGCCATGGTTTTGTAATTCTTTTTTTTTTTTTTAATTGAGTCAGGGATTAGCTTGCAAAACAAACTGGTTTGATTTTAAGTCTGAAGACAAAACTAAGATGAACAGCAGATCTCTGAAGACCAGTGTCACTGCAACAATACATCACAACATCTGGATTGATTGCCTTATATTCCCTTCTCTTCCCAGCTATGGTTTTTATCAGTTATGCCCTTATCCCCAAGGAGGACCAACGATGCTTCTCATGCCAACACTATAAAACCTTGGCTTGAAGTCCTGTACAGTCAGGATTGATGAGAGTTGCTTCTTCTAGCCCTTTCTGACCGTCAAAGAAAAGTGAGAATGATGCATGCTATACTCCTTTGTACAACAATGTAAACATCATAACTAATCCAGCAATAAAAGTAGAACTTCAAAAATAAAACAGCTGTAAGAAATTATACACAGCTCTCATAGGGGGATGGAGGAACTGTAACTTTACTTTTTTACAGTAACTTCTGCCCAAACAATTAATTTACTTACTTATATTTACTGATAAATGGGAATGCTCAAATGGAAAAATACCATTTTTAGTAGTGGAGCCCATGGAAGAAGAGCTCCACATGTACAGAAAGCAATGACTACATATAATCATACATACACATCAGACAACATTGTGTATAAAAACAAGATAAACAATACAAACCTAGCTAAGCACTACAGTTCATATTAACTTAGTAATAAACAATTAACAGAAATCTAACTGACCCACTATACGTAGTTCACATTACTATCTTCTTAGCAGATCCCTGTACAGTAAACATTTGAGAAGATTAAGAAGCTATACAAATACATCTGGCAGATGGACAGGTACAGGACCCCTGTAGCATAGCTGTGCTAAACATCTGTCTGACCATGCTTCCAACTTGGTCCATGTGGCAGCTGCCAAAATGCCTTGCTTGGAAGCATTTCTAAATGTTGTTGACCTTGATGTGGACCTGGCAGAATGTACCCCAAGTCTGCCTTGTAAATATATATTACAACAAAGAAAATACAGTGAGCCAGCAATTTTATTTACTGAAATACAAATTCTCTTCCTCTGTTTTGAATGAGACAATGGATCAGGTTTTCTGGAACTCATGCACCCTTCTGATATACCCTAAGTTGCCTATGCCCACCTAGCAAATGTAGATGCTCTACTTTATTCTAGTCCTTTGGATAAAAAAATGGAAGTTCAGTGGAGTTCACACATGTTTTTGAAATAACTTTTGCCATGACATAAAAGTTGGCTTTCAAAGATAGTCTTTTACAAAAAAGGACCAATTATGATGGCTTACACACTAGCACAAGATTATACATTTCTTTGTTTCTGAAATTCTGCTACCTGAGGTAACAAATTAGAATGTCTTTGATGAGACTATGTAATATCTACTTTATCTACTTTTTAAAAAAAATAGAAAAAGTTAGTTTCTTCGATACATTTACGTTTCAAGGAGGAAAGAGATGTCTTCTTGGTGGTATAAGTGGATAACTTCCTTTAGGAATGCCTAAATCTAAGGATGCACTGCTATGTGCACTAGCTGGTACACACACAAAATTTGCACAAGCAAGAACTGTAATGAATAGTCTGAATAACTGGAGTCTGGCTTAAATAACAAACTAGTTTAAACAGTCAAATAAGCCTTTGTCTACAGCAGTGTAAAGGATCTAAGCCCAACTGAAAAAGTTCATGAAACAAACCTCTTCCACTTTTGTACATGCAAATTAATTGTAATTGCTCTCCCAACTACCTTCAATATGTTCAAGGCCTGGCTAGAGAACGAATTGCTGTGAGAACTTAAAATTCCATCCGCTAAGAAGAAAGGTTCTGATTCTACAGACAAATGTTAATACCAAGGTATTAGCTATACATGTTGCCTAACCAATAACATACTACTACTTTTTTGTCAGCATGCACTTGTGCACAGGCAAAGGTAATGGAAGACTGGCCAAGTCAAAAGAAAATATTGTGGTTGTCTCAGCCAATAAGGAATTAGTACAACTAGAGTGCATCTGTCTTAGTTTACAGTAGTAACTTCTGAATCAGAAATTGAAGGGAAGGCATATAGTAAAGTCGAAGCCTATGGAACGGCAAAGGAATTTTTCTTCTAAACAGAACCTTGAGAAATGAGGGAGTGAGACTCCAGTCTGTTTGCTGAAGTGTGTATGAAACACACACTTCTGTGAGATTCCACACCTGTACAATATCCTGAAATATATGTGGACACACTTTCTGTTCACTGGCTAAAGTCATCTTCCTGCTTAAATCATCTGCTAACAAAGTCTGTAAACTTAGGATATGAAACTCTGAAAGATAAAGTTTGTGTTCTAAAGTCAGTTTCCACATATGAACACTTTCTTTGTAAAATGTGGAAGGATCTGGGTTCCTTTGTGTTTGCTTATACACCACATTACCATAGCACTGTCTATACTGATCTTAATGTGCCACAAATGGTCATCATCTTGAAAAGATGTCAAAGCCCTGCAGACCATATTCCACTCTTGCAGGCTGACGTGAAGAGAAAGTTCTCGCTGAGACCCATTACCCTTGGCCTGGGAAGTTTTTGTAGAAATAGACTCAAATGTATATAATCTAAGCAGGTGGCCATGGTGGTGCAGCGGTTAGTGTTGCCACCTCACAGCAAGAGGTTCTCCGGTTCGATTCTTGGCTGGGGTGCCTTCTGTGTGGAGTCTGCATGTCCTCCCTGTGGTCGCGTGGGTTTCCTCCGGGTGCTCCGGTTTCCTCCCACATCCCAAAGACATGCAGTAGGTGGATTGGACACTCTAAATTGGCCCTAGGGGTGAGTGTGTGCATGTGTGTGCCTTCTGTGGAAGGTTGGGCGCCAGGCTGGCAACTCGACACCGTAAAACTCCTCTGCCAATCATGAGCGGACAGATGATCCGCTGTGGCGACCCCTAACCGGGAAAAGCCGAAAGAAGTAGGAGAAGAAGTATATAATCTAAACAGTTTTGTTAAGAGTTGGAATCCTGATGAAGAAAATATTGCAATTACAATGGGTAAATTTCTTACATCTCTCAGAATTCTATTCTAATTTCACATGCTAAAGAAGTGGAATCATTATCACGAATACTTCTCCAGGCTGACTTCAAAGAATTTTTGAAACACTTTTGTGTTTACATGTGCAACAAATAAGACATCAAAAGAATGCAAGAAGATATACATCTCAAGGTTCTTGAAAACTGTGGTGTTGTGAATGATGTTGAAATGATTCTGTCTGTATAGTCTGCATCTCTGCTTGGCTGTCCAAGTAGGAGAAACTTTCATAAACTCTCCTCAAAAATATTAGTGATGCTGAAGAAAGCAAGAATGATGTCTTGAAGTTGACTTTTACTCTCAAGAACTGGCATAAGGCAAATGTCTGTCGTATGTCCTGTAACAGCAATTCTCTTAACGCTGCAACCTAAAATAACTGCCTTTTGAGATGTGGAAACTACCAGAACTAAACATTCATTAACTACTCTTTGGGATACGGAAACCAAAGTATCAGAAATGAAAACTGAAACTGATGATGAGCTATCTGAAAGAAGTCATTTTTTCTAATACACTCACTGGAACGTGAATGTAGGAGTCTTCCATACTCAAGCCTGTTATGTGAAAACCTTATTCTTTAAAAGGAAACAAAAGTCTCTAATCGCCACCCTGAAAAACTGCATACATGAACATATTCGGATCTGACAAATCTAAAACTGGTCTTCGAACACTGTCATTTTTTAGAAGCTAAAAGCAGTCACAAGTAAAATCCTTGACTTTTTTGGCCAAGAGGTACCCAAGTACAATACTTGCATGTGGTTCCAGAACAAATTCTGATGCAAATCCAATTCTACTGCTTGCAGAAGCCATTCACCATTGGTTAGCTATACCTATAAAGAAAGAAGACTATAAATATGCTTCCTAGAAGAAACTAACAATGACAAGGGGAATAAAAGAAGTTGCAATCATCTGGAAGGTCTCTGATTAGATCTGCTCCCTTCTTGCTGAATTTGAAGTATATTTTGTCTCCAATAGGCTGCTGTGAAGGAGTTCCTCTTCGAAAAATGTTTTCTTTTTGGTGTAAAACCCTTTTGAAATTGAGGTGCGAGTGGGATATGCATTTGTTTAAATGGACTATCCTTTTCTTTCCTGGATCCACAATAAAATCCTCTGCCCATCCAAACAATAAGTCTTGCGTCACTGCAGTATTTAACTGTTTGGGTCCAACATCTTCATTACAGGACTTTGTGCCAACCCATGTTACCTCTGACACAGGCCTTTACGTAACATCCACAGCATCATCAGCTTACTGTTGTTGTGTCTTTCGGCTTTACCCGGTTAGGGGTCGCCACAGCGGAACTTCGGTCCGCCAACGATTGGTAGTTGATTTTTACGTGCCGAGTTACCAGCCCTGACACACAACCTTCAACGAAGGTATGCCCATTCACGCATGTCTCCATGCAGAAGACGCTCTAGCTGAGAATTGAACTGGACAGCGTCTTACTTTGAGGCGACAATGCTACCGCAGCACCACCACCGCGGCATCATCAGCTTACTGTTACAGTATGAAATGTTACACTATGTCTCACTCTGTAAGTAGCACTACTAACTGCCTAACACAAAAGTTTTCCTAAATTTGCTCGAAAATAGAATATTGACATGAAATTATATGGCTAAACAATTTTGTGTTCTAACAACTAAAGTACTAGATGTGTATAATTTTTACCTGTTTTAGCTACCAATATTGAAACTTCATGCAGCTATAAAGTTACACATGAAACGGCCTTACTATTCAGAATAGCCATTAACAAGGAGTAAAAGGATGTGCTTCATCTGTACTGAACAGGTTTTGTGCAAAAATATACAGCCTGCCAGCAGTTTTATGATGGTGGTTCTTCTAAATCTGAATGCTATCAGCTTTCAAGACATCCTGAAAAGGACATCTACTGTAAATGAAAAGACAGAAAATGTGAATGCACTTGTACAATATTTTTAATGTAATTTTTGCACTCCCGTTATGTAGCTTTGCCTGTACTGTACTTTATCTGTGTCTACTGACTCCAAACTCAATGCACCGCAGACGTAAGGGCAATATGCAAATGAAAAACATTTTGTCAGCAATTATTTTCTTTGACACATGATTTCTAATTTACTTTGTTTCCAGTAGAAAGGGGCTCCAAGAGGGCTGGGGCTATTGGCAGCTGCCCAATTTGTCTCAACACCAATCCTGTACTGAGGATTCCTGATCAACCCAGCACGTGTAAGCCACACAAAAGATGCATCTGCTTACAAAAAAAAAATTCATCCATTTTTTTTCCAGTTACCCATTTTTCTATCCTACTCAGGGTTATTAGTAGCTAATTAACCTTACCAGTCAATGAATAAATGGCTGACCTTCCCTCTTGCATAATAATAGCACACAGCCAGCTAAACCATGACTTCTTACTATGTGACAAGGACGGGGGGGGGGGTGTAGGACGCAGGAGAATAAATCATCATGGCTTTTGTTTGTGAACATTTTATGCCAATTCCTCATAGTCAAGTTGGTATAACCTGTTAGAACAGATATATTTTTAAAGGAAAGCGAGTGGGTCAAAAAGCTAAAAACAGTGTCTCATTTTTCACGAGCAGTGAACAAAGTGTTAAATTACGCTTTCATAACATCATTACTTCAACTGTCATTAGATGCACTTCAACAAATGTGTATCACATAAAATCATAAATATGCGGACACACTGAAATTATGCATTATATGTCTTGCAAGTGAAACTGCATTATATGTCTTGCAAGTGAAACTACTGTCAGGAATATATTTCTGCTATTTGTCAACAAGAATTCAAAAAGAGAGGGGGATACATCTCTGCATATGCATACACACACACACACACACACACACACACACACACACACACACACACACACACACTTCTGCAAGGAAAGGATATCTTAAGCTGATCCTAAACAGCAGTAGTTCTGTTTCAGCTGAACAGCTTTCCATGCTGTTTGAACATCTGGTGCTTGTTTTGCCTAAAGCAGAACAGAAGATGCTGTCAGCTCCCCACTCAATACATGTAAAGGTGAAAGTCTTATGGGTTAGAGTAGGGTGTTTCTGTATTCATGAAGTACAAGTCTTACAACAAGCAGGCAATATTTTCTCAATGACTGTCTTCACTATATCAGTAACTCTTTCCACCCCTGACATGCCTGCGGGCATCAATGTGAAGATGTGATGTGTTGAAGCTTTCACTGTTGTGTAAATGTTTGAAATTCTTGAATTACAAACTGCAGAACATTATACATAATACATACAGCAGGAATACCACAATGAAGAAAAACTGATGTAAACAATGGACGGTTAGTGAAGAGGCATCTTTCAGTAGTAATAACGCATACAAGACAGTGACTGTTCTTGAAATGAAATAAATCTGAAATTTTGCAAGGATTAAGTAATACACCTCTTAAGCTGATTTTCAGGTACATACTGTAGATTTCACAGGTTTTTTACCACCACTTCAATCCCTGTGACATTCCCAGCCAAAACACAATTTCCATGTGCCCCTTTCTTTACACTTAATTCCCAGGCAGGCTTCATGTATTCTCTTAACCTGAGACTATGTAGCTGGTTGGCCACAATGATTCAGCTGGATTTGAATATCAGTCGCTGCAAATCATGAATTACATTAAGACAGGTATAATGCAACTCTCTCCTTGTCCCATAGCCCTCCTGTCAGTAGCATATTTTTCATAAGTGCGGCTTTAAGCCATTGCAGTATGATAATGAAATTCTGGAAACATATCTGCTGATGTAACTAAATCAACATCGTTTCCCCAACATTTGTTAAAAACTTCCATACTGTGGTTTATAATTCCACATCACAGCACAATGTACTCTGTCCTGAGGCTTTAAACTTTATACTGCATATAGTGTAATAATTGCCACTGCAAATGTGAATCAGCAGCTCCGCAAACATACGAATAACTGTACTGCAGTGCATCGCTTCTGCATCTGCGCACAATGAAACCTCTGACTTGTGCCCATTAGTTTACATACAGACTTTTCTAATGTTAGATAGCTGAACAGATTAAATGTGAAACAATAAATTGTAGTCTGTTTTATACACAGCAGAGATTAATTCTGACATACTGATTTAACTTTTTTTCCCAGTGGTAGTAACAAATGAAGTGTTTTGAGACAATCAAGGTATTTCTCAAGCCTATTTGTCTGAACGACCTTTCCATAATGATGTTAAACTGGGACCCAGGATCTAGTTAAAAACTATAAATATACCATTTATGCTCATTTTTTTCAGCAGACTTCACTAACACAACTGTTGAGTTTCTGAGCTCAGCGAAGAAATTATGAGCAGAGTTCAATACACACAAATGAAATGCATCACAAGGGACAGTTTGGACATTTGTACAGCAATTACTTTTGTTTACATTAGTCACTTGCAAAAAGAGAAGTTATGTACTCACTATAACGTTCCATCTGTGTTGCCCATTTTCCTTCTTCCTCAATAATTGGGTTCAGATTCGAACCTCGAATCAGACTTGGCTGGTTTTTACAGCTCGTGGCTACTGGAAACTCTTGAGCTCCTCCCTTACCCACAATGCTCTAGCCTCCTACCATACCTCAGATCTTGTTTGCTGGCCTTAAAACATCACAGTAATATTAGAAAAAGAACATGAGAAACCAATACCTGGAGTTCAAAGGAAGGAACATTCGTTCCCTTATTACCTTCTTGTTTTTCCAGATGTCTTTAAGTGGTAGGGGGTTGGAGGGAGAAGAATTGAGGAAGACTATAAATGGACAACACAGATGGAATGTTATGGTGAGTACCTAACTTCTTTATCTGATGTTGTCAATTTTCATTCATTTCTCAACAATTGGGACAGAGTCCCCAGTTACCCGAATCCCCAGGGGGACTCTAAGGAAGGATATCCCTAAACACTGTTGAGCCAAAGGCTGTTCTCCTCGAGACCAGATCCAACTAGTAATGAATAATAAAGGTATTATGATTAGCCTAAGTTGCAGCCGCACAGATACCGTCCATGGAAAACATGGATAAAAATACTGAGGATGTTGCCACGGACCTGGTTAAATAGGCGCTCAAAGATTTTGGCAAAGATGAGCCCAATTTGTTATACACAAAGGATATGCAGTCAGTCAAACATTTGGGTAAAGTTACTTTTGCGACTGACTTGCCCAATTTTGACTCTGCACAAGAAAAAAACAATTCATCTGTCTTTCTGAAATTCTTTATTCTATGCAAATAGAAATGTAACTGTCTGTGAAAGTCCAACAAATGCAACATGTATTCTCCTTTGTTTGTGAAATGTTGAAAGAAAACTGGACGATTAATGGACTGATTAATGTTGGATTCTGACACTGCCTTAGGAAGGAAGGAGGGGTTGGTTCCAAGTATTACCCTATCTCTTTGGAATATTAAATGCGGAGGTTTAGAAGACAAGGCTTTAAGTTCAGAAAGTCTTCAAGTAGAAGTTATAGCTACCAAAAAGACGGTTTCCATGTTAAAAACTTTAGTTCAGATTTTGCTGATGGTTCAAAAGGAGAGCAAGTCAAAGGTTTTAATACTAAATTAAATCGGGTCTATATCATAACATCGAAGTTGCAAAACCTTGAATGTCATGGTAGTGAAACCAAAACCTCAAAGAATGACAAAAGCGAAGCCGCAGAACATCGAATTCTTTCCCAGGCAAAGAATTTGGTGGGCCGTTTCCATTGCTTCGCTATTTCTTCCACTGTGGTGCGATCTCAGAGTTGGTATATTTAAGTAGGGGGTGTGGGGGGTGAACCCCCAACATTAGACATAGTTTGTAGTGCTTGTGTGTTTCGTGTTTTGTGCTGTTCTCAGCTTTCCGAGTTTTAAGTTTTCACGGTTAACAGTTTGATGTCATTGTATTCGATGTTATCACGTTTCGATCTTGTGATATAAACCCAATTAAATCTCATGGTATTGTTGGATCTTTAAAAGGTGGTCTCAGAAGACAGGTACCCCTTATAAGGTACTTACAAAGTTTTGAGGAAGCTAAGGTAGAACTGTTAACTACTAAATGAAAAATTAGAAATAACAACTAATTGCACTTTAACAGTCAAGGAACTAGCCCCCTCATTAAAGACTGTAGCTAGAAACTCAAGAACTTTATCTACTGGTGCTGAAAAAGGGTCATTGTCTTTTTGATGTGCCCCAAAACAAATCTTTTCCATTTACTTCTGTAAATCTTCCTAGTGGAAGCTTTATGTGAAAATAAAAGTGCATGACAGACAGGGGAGGACAGCTTATGTTGTCTGGCTATCAATGGAAGTGGAAAAACCATGCAGTCAGCTTTAGGCCTGAAATGTCCTAGTGAGTCTTGTATGTCGGATGAGACAGGAGGTCTGGAACTGGATCCAGAATCCATGGATGATGAACTACATGAGGCCAAAGAAAGGGGAACCAAATCTGACGAGGCCAATAAGGGGCAATGAGGATGACTTTGCTCTTCAACTCAAATGCTTTCTGGAGAAATTTAGGGATTAAGGGGGTTGGGGGATATACACAGAGGGGACCAAAGGGCCAATGGTGGAGGACAGTGCCTCTTGGTGATTCCCCCTGGTGGGGGATCAGATGAAAGAACATG
Organism: Protopterus annectens; assembly: GCF_019279795.1. Taxonomy (NCBI): domain Eukaryota; kingdom Metazoa; phylum Chordata; order Ceratodontiformes; family Protopteridae; genus Protopterus; species Protopterus annectens. The sequence goes on along the minus strand of NC_056750.1, from coordinate 409,345,159 downwards.
CTGTGCTTGCTGTTGAGGGGAGATGTAAAGAGGTCGCAGAAGGGCAGGCCCCACTGGTGGAATATCTTTTCCACAACTTTCATGTTAAGAGACCACTTGTGAGGTAACAAAATGGACCTGCTCAACATGTTTGCTATCACTCTGGATTTCCCTGGAATGTGCGTTGCTATCAGAAATCAATTGGATGAGATCGCCCATTGCCACAATCTCAGAGCTTCTTGACACAAGGGCTAAGATCTGGTCCCTCCTTGTTTGTTGATGTACCATACCACTGACATATTGTCCATTTGAATCGTAAAAGTCCCAAAAGAAAGTGAATTTTGAAAAGCCTGCAATGCCAGGAGTACTGCTCTCATTTCGAGGACATCAATATTCATGTTGGCGTCTGCCTCCCCGTCCAATCTGTTAAGTGTCCGTGATCACTATGGCCTTGGGCTGAGGAAGAATAAAGGGGCGTCCTTGTAAAATCTGATCTGAGCGAATCCGTCACAAAAGGTACTTTTTGCATGCTGGAGTATTCTGATCTGGGTGGACAAAGGTTGATGTAGAATGGACTACTGAGTTGCTAAGGTCCATTTAACAATTCTCATATGGTACCTTGCTAGAGAAACTAGAACTATCACAGCAAACAGTGACCCAAAGGCTTGTAGAATCAATCGACCTGATACAGAAGAATTCTGAATTATCTTTCTAACTTGAAATCGAATAGATTGTTCCCTTGGCAAGGGAAGGGAGGCTGTCACTGATACTATGTTGAAAATAACCCTAAAGTCTGAGATAGTTCTAGCTGAGATTTGTTGTGGCTGATGGCAGTTCCTAGATGAGAGCAAATCTGGAGTACATATATCTCATGCTTTTATCAGAAGATGCCTGGTCAGAGTGGTTATGAGCCAGGCATCCATGTACGGAAACACTCTGAATCCCTGCAGTCTTATGTCAGCTGCTACTACTGCCATGCATTTGGTGAACACCCTTGGGGACTGGATCCAAGCAGGAAGCATAGGTATCCTCCTGGATTGTCTGTTTATTTTATGTGATAGCACCCATCCTGAAGATCTACTCAGCACATCCAGTTATCCTTGTGCAGGAAAGGCAAAATAGACTGAACCGTGACCATCTGGAACTTTGTATACTGAACCGATTTGTTCAGATTGCTGAGATCCAGAATTAGTTTCCAGGCACTAAAAAGAATCTTGACTATATTCCAGACTCTGTCTTGTCTGGAGGGAACTCTTGGATGACTCTTCTGGCAGCTTTATTTCTACAGCTGCCGTTTTCCTCTGACTGGGTGGAACATCGATAATTTTGTTTCAAGTTGAAGGAGGCAGTAGGGTAAAGGGAATTGTATAACCTCTGGAAATAATCCTCTGCATCCATGCATCTCTTGTAATGTCTAGCCAAACTCCCCGGTGTAGGGAGATATGACCCTGGACTGCCTCCAGAAGTAGACAATCAGGTCTACTTTCAGAAGCATTGATGGTGTCTGTCAGAGAAGGAATCTCTAGAACTCTGGTTCTGCAGGCCTCTTCTACCACATGGGCGAAGCCTTCCGTTAGTTCCCCTAGGGGCAGAAGGGAGAATGCTAACTCCACGTGGATCTTGGAAAGGACCATGAGGATTTCTGAACCACATCTTTTGACCACCTTGTTGATTTCTAGAGACAGTTCTTTGAGGGGCTGAAAAATGTATGCCCACTGCAGACAGGGTCTTAACATCTTACTCACACCTGGAGTGTCTCCTTTACCTTAGGGCCAAACAAAGAACTTCTGACAAAGGGTGCATTGACGAAGGAGGGCTTGAAGGGCTCCGCAAAATCACAAGGGTGCATCCAGGCACGTCTCCTAATGAAAATGCCTGAACCCGTTGCCCTTGAGGTACCTTCAGCTGCATGTGAAATGAACCTCTTGGATGAATGTTTGATCAATTGTAGGGTTGTCAACTGTGAGGCAATAGAGCTCTCTGCCTCTGAAGTACTGGTCCCAGAAAGGAATTTGGAGAGTTCTTTAATCAAATCCCTCTGCAATCTAGTGAAGTGCACCAAATAATTCAAGGAAGTGAGTGCAAAGGTCACTGAAGCATATACACGCTTCTCAAATCTGACCAACTCCCTGTTAGGGGGATGGACAGATGAACTGCGTTCCACAAATTTTTTCTTCGTGGCTGCCACTACAACCGTAGCATCTACTGATGCTCCCTTGCTCCAAAACTCTCTTCCTTTCAGTGGTGCCAGGATCCTGTCTGGTCTCTTGAGAATTAGCTCAAAAAAATCTGTTTCTTTCCATGGCCACCTAGAGATCAAATCAATGACCTCATTGTCAGGAGGAGTCACCCAGGAGGTAGATCGGCCAAAACCAAAGGCTTCCAGGAATACAGATTCCCACTGGGAAGTGTTATCGGTAGACCAGCCACCCATTTGCTTGAGGATTTCCAGGAAATTTCATCAGGTGGTGGTCTTTGGGCTCCTGCCCCTCATCAAAATCGGTATCTTCAGTGACAGATTCTTGTGGAGAGTCTAAGTGCTTCCTCTTGCAATTTACTCTTCCTATGGACTTCTTCAGTGGGATGTTCTGGAGAAGTATCAGAACAAAAAGGTGTATCTTGCTGGATAGCATGGAAACTTTGGGCCAGCTGTCCCTGTGGAGTAGAGTGATAAGGCTCACAGTACAAAGACATATGAGATCCAGAAGGCAGGTCCGAGGAGAGTGGAACTGTCAGTCCTCCAGAAGCACAGAACACTCTCTCCACCACCTCAAATGCAGAGTGCTTTGGGGAGGAGGCTGATGGAGCAGAGGAAGACATGCCTCTGGTCACCAGCTCCCTCTGACCTGAAAGCAGTCCACTCAAGGCAGAATTCAGGACCAAGCTATCCAACGGCAAGGCTCAGAGGGGCAGAAATGGCTCAGACAACTTCAAAGTTGAGTAACACCTTGGATACCACAACAACACTATGACTCAGACAGTCATCCGACTCAACAGGCAATCGGAGTGGGTGCACTTACTGGAGCTGAGGACATACAGTCCCAGAAGACTCAGATCCAATGCTCTGAAACTTTTAGTTATGTACTTACCATAACTTCGGATGTATGGGATCCATCTTGCCTACATTCATGACAGATGGGTTCGGAGCCGATCCATCGGCTCCGACTCGGCAACTAATACACTAGCACGAAGTCTCTCATTGGCTGGGCTACTCCCTATCCCAGGATGCACTACACCTGCTTCCCCAGATCTTGTTTGTTCGCTTTCATACATCCATGCAAACACAGAAAAACTAGTAGTCACTATAACCAACTAAAGTTCTTCAAGAAAGAACGCCAAGAAAAAGGCACTACAACTCCTCTAAATCCAAATGGAAGGGGAAGGAGGGTGGGTACTTATGAATGTGGAGATGGATCCCATACATCCGGGTTATGGTAAGTACATAACTAAAAGCTGTAATGGGATCCTATCTCGCCTACATTCATGACAGATGGGACAGTGTCCCTAGCACCTACATCCCGGGTGGCTCATTGGAAAACACTCCTGAGAACTGTGGAACCAAAGGAAGCTCTGCCTCGAGAAACCACATCCAATTTGTAATGAGAAATGAAAGTGTGCGGAGAAGTCCAGGTTGCTGCAGCACAAATATCATCTATTGATAACGGAGTGAAAAGCTACGGAAGTAGCCATTGCCCTGGTAGAATGAGCCTTGACTGGAAAGGGGAGGTCTTTGTTAGCCTGTGAATAAATAAAAATGATACAATCTTTAATCCATTTAGATATGGAGGTTTTTGTTACTGGTTGACCCAATTTGTTTGCTGCAAAGGAAACAAACAATTGATTAGATTTCCGCGTTTGAGCGGTTCTATTCAAATTAAAACGCAGTTGTCTATGTACGTCCAATTGATGCAAAGTATATTCTGCGTTATTAGAGAATTCTGGAAAAAAGGGAGTTCTATAGTTTGTTGAATACAGAAAGAGGAGGCCACTTTTGGTATAAATGCAGGGTTTAATTTCAATGAAACTCTATGCTTGTGAAAAATCAAATAGGGAGGATCAGAACAAAGAGCTTGAAGTTCTGAAACTCGCCTGGCAGACGTTATGGCTACTAAAAGGCCGCTTTCCAAGACAGAAATTTTAAATCACAGGTAGCAGCTGGTTCGAAAGGACGGGCAGTTAGGGCAGCAAGAACCATATTCAAATCCCAAGGGGGGACAGGATGAGATAAAGGAGGCCTAAGGAGCCAAGCCCCTTTAAGGAAAGCCTTACAAAGTTTGTGAGACATCAATGAAGGTTCAAATGAAGCATGAAAATTAGAAATGGCCGCTAGCTGAACCTTAATGGTAGAAACTAAAGAGCCCGAATGAAAAAGGGAGGCCAGAAAATTCAGAACCTCCGATACTGGTGCAGTGAGAGGATCTATACCCCGTTCTTGAGCCCAGAAGGCAAACCTTTTCCATTTACTGGAATAAAGTTTGATGGTGGAAGGTTTATGAGAAGAAGACAGTATGTGGACCACGTCCGGCGAAAGAGCATTGTCTCGGACTAAGGATGGAAGTGGAGTAACCATGCTGCCAACTTCAGGGACCTGAGAGACGGATGAAGCCGTCCTGACTGATGAGTCAACAGGTCTGGCACCGGATCCAGAAACCATGGACCTTCTATCGCATGCCTCTGTAGGAAAGGAAACCAAACTTGACGAGGCCAGTGCGGGCAATCAAAATCATCTCGCCTCCATGTAAATGGCCTTCTGTATCACCCTCGGTAAGAGGGGAAACGGAGGGAAGGCGAGAAGACCGGGGCCAAATGTGAGTCAGAGCGTCCCTGGGAATCTGTCCCTGAGAAGGAACAGTGTGAAGAACTCTCTACATTTCGCATTGTGAGCGCTGGCAATCAGGTCGCAGCAAGGATGACCCCATCTGTCAAGATTTTCGCAGCTATACCCTGGTTGAGGGACCACTCGTGGGGTAAAAGAATGGTCCTGCTTAATCTGTCCGCAATCACATTGGACTTCCCCGGTATGTGCGTTGCCATTAGAAAGCGGTTGGTAGCTACCGCCCAGTGCCAAAGTCTCATGGCTTCTCTGCATAGTGGGTAAGACCTGGTTCCACCTTGCTTGTTTATGTACCATACCACCGACATGTTGTCGGATAGGATAGCAATCGGGCCCTGTGGAAGAGCGTGATGGAGAGCTTGGAGTACCAATAGTACCGCTCTCATCTCCAGGACATTGATATGCAAATGCGTTTCCTGGATCTGCCATGTGCCTTGGACCGACCTGTCCAGGTAATGACCCCCCCACCCTACCTGGGAGGCATCCGTAGTCACAGTGGCAACGGGACGTTGTGGTATAAAGGGTCGCCCCTGGTCGAGATTTGATTGGAGAAGCCACCAATGCAGATCTCGACGGCAACTTTCCGTGATTATGATTAAGTGGTTCAAGGGAAGTTCCTGATAAGACCATTGAACCGACAGTAGCCATTGTAAAATTCGCATGTGAAGTCTGGCCAAGGGAACTAAAAGTATGGTCGACGCCATCGAGCCCAACAGTTGTAGGATCCGATGGGCCGGGCTCTTTGTAGGGGAGACAGGATTTGACTTGATCTTGTAAGACCTGAATTCTTGCTGCCGGTAAAAGGTGCGATTCTTTTGTGTCTAAGTCTGCGCCTATGAAAGTAATACGCTGAGATGGCTGTAGTACAGATTTTTGCAAATTGAACGTGATCCCCAAGAAACGGCCCAAGGTGAACGTGGCTCTGAGCGCTTGGAGTAGTAGATGCTCGGAGGTGGCAGTAAGGAGCCAGTCATCTAGATAAGGAAACACCTGGAATCCCAGACTTCTCAGGTGAGCAGTTACCACTGCCAGACACTTGGTGAACACCCTGGGGCTGTGGTGAGACCAAAGGGCAGTGCTCGGAATTGGAAATGACTGACTCGAGGCGGAAGCGTAAATGTCTCCTGGACTCTTGAGCTATGGGAATGTGATAGTAAGCGCCCTGGAGATCTATGGAGCACATCCATGCATTTTTTCCAGCAAAGGAAGAATAGATTGAAGAGTGACCATTCGGAATTTGGACTTCTTTACTTAAACGATTCAATGAACTGAGGTCCAAAATGGGCCTGAAGTCCCCTGTCTTTTTTGGTACCAAAAATAATTTTGAGTAAGTTCCTGATCCGATCTGGTCGATGGGGACAGGCTGGATGGCTCTTTTTTCTAGCAGCTTTGAAACCTCTAATGCTGCCTGATCCCGCTGACTGGGTGGTACGTCCGGGATTTCCCTTAAAGAATGGGGGGGTTTGTTGAAGGGGATGATATATCCTCCGGTAATAATGCGAAGCACCCACTGATCACTTGTTATGGATTCCCAAGCTTGTGGGTGCGCCGCAAAGCGACCCCGACTGGCTCCGGAGTTGCACAGTCGGGCAACAACTCAGGAACGCTGGTTGTATGAAGAACCACGAAAGGAATCGCGGTCTCCAGAGTTACGGGGGCCTCTGCCACCTCTGGGGCGGCGTCTTCCAAAATCCCCCCCCCCCCTGCCTCTGGAGGGGGAATCACTGGGTGGAGTAGGGAAAGACTTCTGAGATTTTCTAAACCACATTTTCCCTCCTCTCCCAGCCTTGGGGTAAGGCCTAGAAGGAGCGGAAAATCGGGCCCCAACGGCAGTCAAAGTCTTGCCCTCCTGCTCGCACCGAGTTAGTGTGTCCTTCACCTTGGGTCCAAACAAAGATGACCCATCAAAGGCGTCGAAGACTTGAAGGCCTCCGCGAACACAAGCGTAACCAGGCTTGTCTCCTGAGGGCAACGCCTGTTCCAGCTGCTCTACTCGCCTTCGGCTGCATATGAAATGAGCCTCATGGACGAGTTAACAATAGAAAAGAGGGTAGTCATCTGTGCGCCAACAGTCGGGGCCAGCGCCTCAGGTAGGTTACCAACAAGAGAGTCATTTAGCTCTTTGAGAAGATCCCTTTGGAGCCTCGTAAAATGACATAAGTAGTTCAGCGACTGTAAGGCAAAGGCCGCTGAAGAGAGGGTACGCTTCCCGCATCTATCCATGCTCCTAGAATCCTTATTAGGAGGATGAATAGACGTCGAAGCCTCTGCCACGTCCTGCTGTGTGGCAGAAGCCACCACCAAAGCATCTACAGGCACACCCTTTGTGAGAAACTCCTTCTGGGGCTGACAAAAATTTATTGGGCCTCGCAGGCACCGGTTCCACAGAATCAGGGTGTTCCCACGCCCTTCGAGAAACCAAATCAAGGAGTTCATCAAAGGGCGGAGACACCCAGGAGGCGGAAGGCTGGGCCCCAAAGGCCTTGAGGAAGACTGACTCCTCAGCTGAAGGGGTTTTGGCTTGCCAGTCACCTCTCTGTCTCAGAATCTCCAAGATGTCTGAGAAGGAGATATCATCCGAAGATGATTTGGGAGACCCTTCTGCGTCATCGAGGTCAGTATCCGATGTAACAGACTCATCTTGGGAGTCTACGTGCTTCCTCTTACACAGTTTCTTCCTTGGTGGTTCGTCCGAAGCAGATTCGGACGGACCACCCGGAAGAAGGGAACCGCCGATGGGGGTATCCTCAGGCCCTGGGGCCCCGCTGCCGGGGGGGCTGCAACACAACAGAGGCACCAGTCTCCAATTCTAGGGACGGTGAGGTAGAATCTTGTTGAACCGGCAAAGACATGGCTAGCACGCTCCTCATGACCTCAAAGGCCGGACCTCCAGAATCCAAGGAGGTCGCTGGTCTAGAGAACACGATGGCACCAGGAATTCCAGCAGCCGATGCTCCAAGAGGAAGACTAGGTACCGAAGCACCCAAACCTAAAGTGTTCCCTCGGCCCGGCTGGAGAAGTCGCAGTGCCAAACCCTGAACCGGAGGACAGGGTAGGAAGCACAGTCGGAACCGAGAGGCCTGTAAGGGGTCTCTGCTCCGACCGTATGGCTCCACATTGCTCCACCACCACCGGCTCCAACGGCTCCGAAGAGGTTGGAGGAGGAATCAAATGTGTTGGAGGAGGGATCGGCTCAAGCAAACTGTGCTGGAGCAGAGACCATTTTAGTAAACACTGGAGATTGGAATAGCCTCTGTAAAACCCTATCCAGGTCCGAATCTGAAAGTCTCGATGATTTAGAGGAGGTAGACAATCGAGAAGACTTTCCTCTTGGCTCCGAGAGAAGGGGACCGGCTCAAACGGCTCCAATGCTATCGGCGCCGACTCCACCACAGCATGGACCACCATCGGCACCGAAGGAGCCTTCTTGAGCCGAGGGGAAGAGTCTGAGCTGCACACTTCCACCGGCTCGAAGCCATTGGAACCGATGGAGGTGATTCACCTCTCGATACTCCCACTTGCGGCTCCGAAGGCAATGGAGCTGAAGTAGGAGATATCGAGGCAGACCCTTCGACCCTCGGCCCCGAAGTCAGTGGAGCCGAGGAAGAAGAGGTCAATTCTGTCTTTTAGAAGTCGGCTCCGACGGACTTGTCGGTGCCGACGATCTTTTCTTTTTGGAAGCAACAGGTGGATTTAAGGCTTCCTCAAAAGAAGGTTTGATAAGTCCTTTCAATATCAACTTGTTCTTGCGTTCTTGAAGAACTCTAGCGGAGAACGCATGACAGACGCTACAAGTCTCTTGCAGATGTTTCGGCCCCAAACAATAAACACAGACTGAATGACTGTCTGTAATGGACATCTTGTAATTGCACCGAGTGCATTTTTTAAAACCTGACTTTTGTTCCTTAGACATGATACAAGCCACAACAAGTAAAAAACTCTAAGGAAATCTTACTCAACAAGTATAGCACTATACACAAAAAAAAAATGCCAACTGAAAAGCGCGAGACACACTGGCGCGAGTACCATGAAAGTTTACCTCACAAATAGAAAACAGTTAAACGGCCCAAAGCCCTCTAATTTAAACGGGCTTGCCCGAAAAAAAACTAACCACAAGTTAATTAAACCTAATAGCACTCAAAGGTAGGGCAAAGGCCCTCTAACTTAAACGGGCCTTGCCCGACAGAATAAATCAAATTTTGGAAACACTCAAGCACTCCAACAAAACTTAAGAAATAGTAAGAAATAGTAAGCAATAGCTGTTAAAACAGCTGTTTGGTTTATATAGACAAAAAATTCCCTAGGTCAAGGACCAATAAGGTAAAAAGAACCACTTAGCTCCAGCCAAGTCGAGACCACGTCCAGCTTGTTAAGCGGCAAACGAGATCTGGGGAAGCAGGTGTAGTGCATCCTGGGATAGGGAGTAGCCCAGCCAATGAGAGACTTCGTGCTAGTGTATTAGTTGCCGAGTCGGAGCCGATGGATCGGCTCCGAACCCATCTGTCATGAATGTAGGCGAGATAGGATCCCATTACATCTAAGGGTCAGATATGAGATTGAGCAAAGATGGGCAGTGTAGCACTAGTAAATATCTCCAGACCCAAAAGGGTACGAGCTGAGAGAAATTCCATCTGAATACGTGCCAAGAGAAACTTCCTCATTATCCTAGCCACATCAGCTTCTGTCAGGCTTCTGGAAGAACAAGAGGATGAGCTTACTGAAGGGGACCCAGAATGTCAGTGTCTCTCCAAAAATGAGGATGGCAGCCGGGAAAGGACGAGCTCCAAAGAGGACGCATACCTAGTCCAAGGTACAGGTTTAGGGGATATTGGATCTGAAGAAGCAGATTGGACATCTGACGCTGACGGATCCTAAGATTTAGTCTTCAGATTTGACCTTTTTGAAACTTTGCTGGTGTACAGAATACAGAAGGGTCAGACAGCCTTTTCCTGGGCTTTTTGTCAGGCTTGGAGGGTTGAACTCCAGACAGTGATCCCAAGAAGGTCGTAGAGACAAGACCTTTCAGAACAAATTTGTTCTTGCAGTCTACCAAAGCATGAGGGTTAAAAGCTTTGCAGATCTCACAGTCTACTTTTAAGTTAGCAGGGCCCAAGCAATACACACACAAACCCTATGCATCAGACAGTGGAATCTTGTGTCCATACTGCTTGCATTTCTTAAAGCCTGAAAGCTTTTCAGCCATCTTAATAAAATATCTAATATTAATATTAAAGAAAAAACGTTTTTTAAAGAAGGAAATAAAGGAAGAAAGAAAGGGGAGAATTACTAACGATGGTAATTAAGAGAAGGGAAAAAGGCAAACACCAACAATGGTAGTTAGAAATACACTAAAACAGTGTGGAATAAAGGAGGCTCTACAATATGTAATTTGCATTAGGCAAGGAAAGAAAAATGCAAATAAGTAATTAATTAGGGCACTTAACTGACTAATGCATGAGAGCTCACAGCGACCATGTCCTTATGCGAAAATGGCAAATGAGATCTGAGGTATAGCAGGGGGCTAGAACATTATGGATAAGGGAGGAGCTAGACTGTTTCCAGTAGCCACAAACTGTAAAAAGCAACAGAGTTTAATGCAAGGTTCGGATCCAAACACAATTGTTGAGGAAGAATGAAAATTGAAAGACCATTTTTTTTTTTGCCCATTCTTCACGAAAACTCAAAAACAGTTGTCTCGCCCACATTTGTGGCACACACTGTTATAACAGCTGGACATTTACTAGTTAACTTCACATGTACTGCATATTTCCAAAAATTCTGATAAGGTTAGGTCTCTTGTTCTTAGTAGCCTGCCTTTTGTATTTTATATATATATATATATATATATATATATATATATATATATATATATATATATATATATATATATATATATATATATATATATGTATATATATATATATATATATATATATATATATATATATATATATATATGTATGTATATATATATATATATATATATACAAGAAACTATAATGTCTCTTATTAACGATTCATGCAACTCAGCAAATTCGGTGTCTTTGAATGGTTTCTTTACCTCAGTAACATAAGCATCTATAGTTTCCATAGCATCCTGTGTAATTGAAAAGAAAAAAACACTGAATAAATAAGTAACTTTCTGGGCTCACAGTAACTTCCAGGCTTCTTCTCCAGCAGCATGTAGATATGTGGCACACAGCACCTTTATAAGCTTCGCTGCTATTTCACTTCCAATGACGAATAAATACATTTTGGAACTAAAGCTTCAAGTCCTCTGCTAACCTGCCTTACAGTGAGAAAAACTCACAGTACCTGCAGCTGGAAACTTTCTCCACTGATAATGAAGTCTGTGCTTCCAGACAAACTGCTTTCTACAGCTGTACTTCAGCACTCTGACAACATGTAACATCTGAATGTTAAAATGTTCACTATACAACGCTGACACAGCTTCAAGCCTCTATGAGGAGTTTATTCAGACTGCCTTCTACAAGGAATGTGCAGCTCCCTACACTAAAATATTTGCATATTTAAAGCTAAATGCCCAAAATGCTACAGCTGCCTTGAAGGAGTGAAGAACAATTTCAATGTGTCCTCTTTGTTGCCACATCAGCGACTAGGCTTGAGAGAACATGCTAACCTGGCTTGGTATTTGTTGGGAAGATGAGGACATAAAATCTGTCTTGGTAATGTCTTTTACTGCGGGGTGTTGCAGTGGAGTACTAAATGATTGGATTATGATCCTGGCATGCTTGTTGTATGATAACAGCTAACAGGCAGGAAAATGTTCAGTACTGTTCAGTAAATGGGGGAATGGTAGCCAGTGGTATGTCACATTCACCAATGCCATACCTGACTACAAGTCCATTTCTCCAGTGGAGAGATCCAAAGCAGGATTCTGAAATACGGCACAGAAATGTGCCCATAATTTGTAGACAGCTCTAGACTGGGCTACAGAGTATGTTTTTAGTGTTTGGCCTATTTGTATAATGATACACTGATAACTAAAAATGTCTGAGGAGAGGCTGTGCATTTAGTTTGAATTAAAACGCTAAAACACTACTAAGAAGGAGCTGGGTGAAGCACAGTCACTGAATGACAAGAAGATGAGACGACACATTCATCTCTATTAGTCAAGTCTTCCTCTAAAGGAAATGCCCTGAGGGACTAGATGGTAATGACTGCTGATCATCTAAACGAGTACCTATACCCAAAGGGAACTCTATCTGTATCTCTTCTGAGGAAGGTACAGGCGAAGGAAACCTCTGACTCTTTACAGACGAAAACAGCAGACGGGGAATAAGGAAGCCTAAATAATGACGAGTGCTCTGCAATACATTTTTGTCATACAGCCTTTGACAACTAGGGGTGCACTACAGTGAACCAGGTACCAGTATAGCAACAAACAATGTTGCCTTTTGCTCCATTTTAATGGACTTCTTAACAAAGCAAAAGTAATCTGACACCTTTAGTTTTATGGTTAACTGTGTGTGCTTGTGCACCAGTAAAGGTCTAGCCAGTGAAATCAAAAAACAAAAACTGAAAGAATATTCTATTACCACTGTATAATGTTATCATGTGCTAATGTAATTAATCAACACTATGGGGGGAGTCTAAAGAACTTAACAGCTCAGAAACAGACACAAAACTGGTGGTTTCTACAACCGTCAAATGTTCACAAACCTTTAGCACTAAAACTGGACTTTCTCTCTCTCATTTATCAGTGAAGGAGCTACATCTTCATCACCATAATTAGGAGGCTGCAGTCTGTTTTGGTGGAAGCCTGTGATGTACCTCTGTTAAAACTAAAGGTCGATCACTCTTGCATTTTCTTTCTGTTCATTGGGCTTTTCTGCGATTTTGGAAGACACTGCCTTATACTTCCCTTCTTGTATTTCTTATCTTTTCCTGACATTTTAGACCCTTCTTTGTCAGCATCTTTGTTTTCTAACTGCATTTTTTGTGATAACCAAAACCATTTTTCAAGCCTCCAAACTGTGCATTTTTACGAATTTGTTAAAACGTTAGTCTTCATTACCACTAAGTCATGCAGAGACCTAAATGGGGGGGCAATCGATTTAGTCTTTTAGGGCTAATTTGTCTGCCATAAACACACACTTACTTAGATATCACTAGGAATCGCTCTCTAAGCAACCAACCCTAAAAACTTTCCCCCCCTAAAAGTCTGGAAAAAAACAATTACTTTTCTGAATGCTGACCAACTATGAAAGTAGGTGAAAATGAAACTATTGGCAAATGGAAAGTACTTTTATCTGACAGTTTTAAAGTATGAGAGGAGCAGAAGACTGTATGAAGTAATGCATTTTTAGAGGAGGCACATGCCAAATGGTGCCTCAGGAGCAATAAGAATATATTACTCAACCAGGGTGACCCACGAAGGCTAAAGGGGGGAGCAGAGTGGACATCACTGATGTCGGTGGATTCTAACCAATTTGTTATACTATCAAAAGTACTCCACATAGACAGCTCTGCAAGTAATTTAACAATACAACCATCCATTCAGTTATTACACTGTTATAGTCTGAACAACTCTAATTTATTCTGACATTTTAAAACTGAAGTGCAATAAAATGCAACAAATAGCTATTTCTAATTTTGTTTCAGTCAATATATACAGTGGAGTACTTTCCTCAATGAAAAATATAAACAAGCACCTCCAAGAAAAAAAGTATAGTAAAGCATAACCTAAAAGAAGAAAATTGTCTGAAAATGCAAAGCTTACTAAAAAAGACAGGTATGTTTCCCACCTCAAACCATGAGAGGATTGCAAAACAGCCAGGCAAAGGTATAAAAATTAACTATGATGGGTGCCTGTGAATTTTAAAATCAAGTTCAGACCTTAATAAAATACATACTTTTCAGGCAGTGAATCAGAGAGCGACCCTGATGTACTCAGACCATTTGGTCCTTCTTTTGCAACCTTCTTTGCATTTTCCAGAGGAGTGTCTGCGGAGCGAGGAACCAGCTGTGGGACACTGCTTTCTGTACTGACTGTGCCATTTGTGCTCTGCAACACCTTCACTGGGGTTTCTGCAGTTCCAGTTACAGAAATGACACCTCCTGTTGTGGAGCTGACTGCACTGCTAATTCCTGCTTTATTTAGGAGAGTAAAAGGCCTCACTGTAGCGGTGATCTTCTTGTTTTTCATTCTGTATCTAAACAGAAAACACACCACTTTCTATTCAACTTCAACTAAACAGGAACTAAACTAAAATCCAAGGGAATGAAAATCCAACTCTAATTATTCCATAGGATATTTCATTAAGACTCATCAAAGAAATGTCCAAATGAATAAAGTTCCGACTGGCTTCTTTCGGTCCAGTGTGCCACAATATTTACTATATTTCATATCTCAATGTCTGAAAGCCCAACATATCTTTACCTGTCAGCACTTATATGCGACTGTGTTCTTGTCTGCTAACATCTATTTTTTTCATCAAATATGCTGTTTCATTTCTGTCACTCAGGAGTCTCTGTCCCTCTCTACTATTCTCCATTACCTTATCTGCTTCGCTGAAGATTATGGTACAACTCTGACAGGCTGTCAGTAGTTGTCTCTTAAATGCTCCTTCACCCATCATTAACATCTCCAGGACATTTCTTAATCCCTTCAAACTTCTTCCTGCAATGGTTTACCGCAATTCATTCCTCGGTCTCTTCTCTAAGACCATGATGATGAAGCAGGCAGGAAGTAAGATGCTCACCATAACATCAGGTCTTTGAGAAGACATCTTGCAGTCGCCAGCTCCTGCCTCAATGGTCCTTCAAAGATATATGGTTAAGGTAATTTTTTTTACTCAACTGTACTATTATATTTTCTGTAGCAGCTGAACAGGAAACACACTGAGCAGCTATGACACATTAAACAAGGAAATGCATAAAACTACTTATGACAACCACTGTAGAATCATGTTCCTTTTCAAGTGCTCAAGTCCAAGTATAATGCTTGGAAAATGTGTCCTGTAAACCAAAAAGGATCGTCACAAAATCTGTAATGACTGAGCCATCGTCTGATTTTCTAAGGGAACCAAACAATTCAAGACAAGCTATCACTAAAGAAAGAAGCATTTTACTTTTTTACAACAAAAAGGACACACAGACAGAAAACAGTGCTTTAAAACCTATAAACTCTCGCCTTGAAGGCCCATGGAAACAACTGGTCTATGTTTGCACAGACTGATAAGACTGAATAACTTACATGTATTCTTTATTACAGATTCTCTATAAGGTGGCAGTTCAATGGGTATCTTTAAATGTTGATGCCATACCTGTTTTTTTTTTTTTTTTTTTTTTTTTTACAAAATTAAGTCAGATTATAACTGCAATAGTACTGCTACAGAACCTTCAAATAGGAATCTGTAAATACTGTACAGAAAAAATGTTGACATTCAGCTAGTTTAAGTATTCCCTGTAAATGAATCCTCCAAGATAAGTACTAATTCAGAGAAGTTTATTTTTCTAACAATGATGAGGTAAAGCACATTAACACTTATTGTTCAAGTGTAACTTGGTAACAAATAATACAACAAATAAAAACATAAGCAAAATACGTCACTTTACAACAGCATACCAGATAAACAAAACAGATGCACAGAGTAATACATGAGAAAGCATGATCAAACAATTGTGCAAAGTTCATTTCTCAATGAAAAAAGTAATCAAAAGGGAAAAATGCAAAAACAGCTAATCCTGCTACCCTAAAGACTTAGCCCACAGTTGCTGAATCTACAGGACAGTAAGGATAAACACAATGTTTTTCCAACAACAAAATATCCAAGAAACACAATTCTTGCAAGTGTCATTTGGTTTCCTTTCCAGAAGGCAATCTAGAACATGTCTCTGTACGACATGGGAAGACATTTTCAATTTCATAACAAAGATTTGCTAAAAGATTTGCTGACTAAAATGAGGGCTATATAAAGGTTCTTACCAAACAAAGGGGTAAGATGGGAAGGGTATGCAGCAAACTGTCAGACTATCCAAGGAGCCAGTTAATGGTACAAGAATTTACCACTGCATAAGTGTCCTAACAAATCATGAGCAAGTCCTGGGGAAGTCAGACGTTCTTACTTGGGGATACAGCTAACTTGTTTGGGAGGGAAGTGGGTATATCTGGAAGCTAGTGTTTTATTGCTCCTCTTGTACTGTTAACAGCACACATCAACTGTATCACTGACCAAGCAAAAAAAAAACTGACAAAATGGAAAAACAACTCTTCTGTATAAATAAGTGAATGTCAAGATTTCAGGCTCTTGCATGGGCAACTAACATTCTGAATTTCTTTTTCTTTAGGATATCCTATCCTGCTGATTATGTTGGAGGGTTATACCAAGGGTAATGGAACACCATTGCTCATGGGGAATATTGGAGTCAAAGATGCCTGAGGTCAGGCAAGTAGAGCGAGTATACAAAAGACATTAAAAATTTTCAGGAACCAACCTTAAATATGCACTCTTGTGAATTTTGGGTGTAAACAGTATTTTGTCCAGTTTTTTTAACAAGTGGCAGGAAAAATGGAAGCAGTACAGTTTCCTGTACTGCAGGTGAATACAGAAAAAGGACCAATAACCCGTTTAAGACAGGATGAGGTAATCAGTATCACTGACACGTACTCTAAAAAGAGTTACGTAGTTACTATAACTTGGCATCTGTGCTATCCAGTGTCATCATTCCTCACAGATGGGTCTAGGATCTGACCTCGGATCTGAGCCAGCCACTTTTCAGACAGATCCAGAGCTAAAGCTCCTCATCTTCCCATAATCCCTTGCTACCTTCTAACACTCAGATCAAGTTTGCTAAATTAGCTGAAATGCAGAAACACAGCATCTGCAACAGAAGCCAAAAACTTCTTGCCAGATCCAACCCACTTTAGCCTCAACATGGAGGGCGGGAATGTGAGGAACGATGACACTGGAGAGCACAGATGCCAAGTTACAGTAAGTACATAAATCTTTACCGGATGTTATCCGTCCCATAATTCATCACAGATGGGTAAGAGTCCCCAGCTAATATGTACCCTGGGTGGCCTCAAGGAAGGATATGCCAGAGCACAGGGGAACCAAAGGAAACCCTGTTACTAGATACCAAATCCAATTTGTAGTGCGAAATAAAGGCATGAGAATTAGACCAAGTTGTAGCATCACAGATCTCATCAAGGGAAAAATCTAACCAAGATGACAATGATGTAGTAACAGATCTAGTGGAGTGGGCCTAAATTGGTCTGGACAGTTGTAAATTCCAAATAGCATAAATGAAGGAAATACAACCAGCAATCCACCTGGAGACAGTCACTTTGGAAACTCCCTGACTCCTTCTCTTTTGGGAGAAAGCCACAAAACATTTGTCCAACTTTCTAAACTCCTCAGTAGTCTTCAAATAAAAATGCAATTGTCTGTGGACATCTAAACAATGCAAGTTATATTCTCCTTTATCAGAGTAATTAGGGAAGAAGACTGGTAGCTGAATTGAATGACTGAGATTTGCTTCAGAGGCTACTTTGGGGAGAAAGGAAGGACTTGTTCTCAGAGACATCATGTCCTTGTGAAAAATCATAAACAGTGGCTTAATGTACACAGCCTTTAGTCCGAGACCCTCTTGGCAGAAGTAATGGCTACTAAAAAGGCAGTCTTCCAGGACAGGAACTTAATGTTGCATGAACTAGCACGGTCAAATGTTATTTGCGTTAGAGACTGCAGCACAAAAGTCAAGTCCCATGCAGGTGATGGATCCTTAATAGGCCCTACGAAGGAAACCTCTTTTCATAAAGGCTTTGCACAACTTAGAAGAAAAGGTAAGCTCACTGCTGACATGGAAATTAGAGATGGCAGCCAACTAGAGTTAATAGTAGAGAAACTCGCCCCATCCTGAAAGAAGGAAGACAAGAGCAGCAAGATATCAGGAATAAGGGCTGAAAAGAGATCTAGACTCTGCTGTCTGGCCCAAATGGAAAACCTTTTCCACTTACTGAAATACACTTTCTTTGTAGATGTTTTTTGAGAAGCCAAATAATGTCCCTCACTGGGGAAGGAAACCTGGACTGTGTTAGGATTACTGGAACTGGAGAAACCATGTGGTTAGGTCAAGGGTCCGGAGATTGGGAAGTGGAAGCCCACAGAGATGAGATCTGGAATGGGATCCAGTACCCATGGTGGATACGTCATATGAGACATTAGGAAGGAGAACCACGCTTGACAAGGCCAGAAAAGGGCAATGAGGATGACAGCTCTCTTCAGGCGACAAGCCTTCTGCAAGACATTGGGTATTAGGGGAATAGGAGGGTAAACAGAGGAGACCAGTAGGCCAATCATGAACAAGAGTGTCCCTGGGTGACTCCCCGAATCAGGACAAAGTAACTGCGTCATTTGTAGTCGACTGGGAAAGAAAACAGGTTGCAGCATGGTTGACCCCAATGGTCAAAGATCTGCCTCACCACTGACAGATTCAGGGACCACTCATGAGGACTCAAGACAGACCTGCACATTGGAACACCCGGGTATACGAGTTTCAAGAAGAAAGCACCTGGAAGACATCGCCTATTCCACACTCTCATGGCCTCTCTGCACAGAGGATAATACTGTGTTCCTCCTTGCTTGTTGATGTACAAGACTACAGCCATGTTGTCTGTCTGAACTGCTATGGTCCCCAAAGGGAGGCAGTCCTGAAAGGCTTACAATGTTAAAAGGACTGCTCGCATCTCCAGAAAGTTTATGTGTAATTTGGTCTCTATAGGGGAGCACATGCCTTGAGCCTTCGTGTCTTGAAAATGCCCACACACCAACCCCCAACAGGGAGGCTTCCATGGTCACTGTGGCCTTGGGCAGGGGAAGACAAAAGGGTCTGCCGAGAAAAGGGTCCCAAGACTGAAGCCAGCAAATAAGATGACTCCTGCATACAGTACAGTTGTGTACACTTACCATAAATGTAGCTGTTCGAGTGTATTCACTGTTGCAGTCATCACATTTGGGTAATCTTGCTGGCAGGTTGCCCTCAGTCTGCCTGAATTCCAAAGTCTTGGGTCCTGCGTCAGCTGTCGTCGCCCGTTCCCTGACGTCAGGTTGTCAGGGGTATAAAAGAAGTAGCCAACGCCATTTTCTTTAGTTTTTCTTGCCCCAGATGTCAGGTGCCCCCTAAAAGGGTAGACAAAATATATAAAATTACATGCAGCAATATAAACTTTACCTTCATCCACAAGCAAATACACCACATAGGTTGCAAAAATCAGAGAAGAAAAGATAGGTTCCATTAGAAGAAAAGGGGGGATGGCGGGTGGGTAACCTGGACTGCAACAGTGAATACACTCGAACATCTACATTTATGCAAGTGTACAAAACTGTACTATGTTCTTCGTGTTTCACTGTTGCAGTCATTACATTTGGGTAGAATGCCAAAGCTATGGTTGGGAGGCGGGAGCTAAACAGCATTAGGAGCGGCTATGAGACCCTGCAGAACTGCAGTGGCAAAGCCTGCCCTGGATTTAGAGTAGAGTGGCAGATGATAGTGCTTTGTAAAGGTGTGCACTGAACTCCAAGTAGCTGCCTCTAAAATGTCCTTGGTTGGTACTCCCCTAAGAAAGGCTGCTGAAGTGCCTGCAGCTCTGGTGGAATGTGGCCTAATGCCCTTAGGCACTGGCTTACCATGGTATAAGTAGCAGAAACGAATGCAGTGGCCTATCCACTTTGAAATAGTCTGCTTTGAGATAGCCTTTCCTTGTGATCCTGCAGCATATGCCACAAGTAATTGTTCTTTCTGAAAACTTTGGTTCTGTCCAAGTAGAATCTAAGCTGTGTACGTCCAAAGAATGCAGAATTCTTTCCCCCTTGTTCTGTGGATTTGGATAAAAAGTTGGCAGATGAATGGTTTGGTTAAGAGCTACACTGGACACCACTTTAAACATAAATGTTGGGTTTGTCCTCAGGAAGACCCTGTCCGGATAAAAAATGATAAAAGGTTCCACAGCCATGAGTGCCTGTAGCTCTGACACCCCGTCTTGCAGAAGTTATTGCTTGGAGCAGAGCTATTTTCCAAGATAAAAACTTTATATCAGCAGTAGCAGCTGGCTCAAAAGGAGGCAGGGTGAGATTTTCCAAGACATAGTTGAGGTCTCATGCAGGCATTGGTGATCTCCTTGGAGGCCTTAAATTTTTGGCTCCTCTGAGGTACTGTTTTAATAAGGGTTGCGAAAAAATTGTGGCTCTGAATTGTAATGAGCCAAAATGGAAGAGGCATAAATTTTAATAGATGAGAAAGATAGGCCTTTGTCCAGCATCTCAGTTAAGTATTGCAAAATCTGAGGAATATTTGGCACAGCTGTACCTCTTCCCTTGTGCCTGGTTCCAAGCACAGAATCTCTTCCATTTTCCAGCATAAGGTTTTCTAGCACTAGGCCTTCTGGCTTCCAAAATGACATCCATCATAGCTTTGCTGAAAGTTGTGTTTTGTATGACTACATTATCTGCCATGCTGCCAGGTTTAAAGTTCTGAGCTGGCTGTGCAGGATCTGACTGTTTTGCTGGGACAGTAGATGCGGTACTTGAGGTAAGGCCCAAGCTGGGCATTGAGACAAGCTCCTTAATATTGGGTACCAGTGCTGGCGGGGCCAGTGTGGTGCAATCAGTATCATCTTTGGCTTCTCCTGTCTGACCTTTAGGAGTACCTTGGGGAGGAGAGGCAGAGGGGGAAAGGCATATACTGATAGTTTTGTCCAGCTGAAGGATAGGGCGTCCACTTTCCATGAGTCTCTGTGATAAATCCTTGTGCAGGATTTCTTTAGCTGGTAGTTGTGAGGGGAGGCAAATAGATCTATGTCCGGGCATCCCCATTTCCCTGTTATCATGCTGAAGACTTGTGGATCCAGCTGCCACTCGTGTGGATCCATGAGGTTTCTGCTTAGTTCATCTGCCAGAGTATTTTTTCTTCCAGGCAGGAATTGTGCCTGCAGATGTACTTGCTAAGTCAATGCTGTGTCCCACAAAGTCATGGCTAGTCTGCAAAGGGGGTAAGAATGTGTGCCCCCCTGCTTGTTTATATACCACATGACTGTGGTGTTGTCTGTCTTTATCAGAATTGATAGGTCCAGTATTGGCTTACAGGCCTTGCCCTTTCTGGGTACCAAGAACAGTCTTGAGTAAAATCTTTGTCCCCGCTCTTGCTCTGGCACTTGTTGAATGGCCCTCATGTCCATGAGGGATGAGACTTGTTTTTATGCCTCTGCCCATTGATTTTTTGGCAAATCTGGCCAGCTGTTTGCCTTTGGCAGGGTATGGAAATGGAACTTGTAGCCTTGTGACACGATATTTAGAACGCACTTGTCCTAGGTTATAATGTGCCAATTTTGTGAAAAAAGTGATAATTTTCCCCCTAAGGGTACTGCCAGGAAATAAGTGCTTGGTGCAGGCAGGGGGAAGTCACTGGGACTGTTTCCTGTAAGGTTGTGATTTGTCTTCTCCACTTTTGGAGGTAGAAGCACCGCATTGCTTTGACCTGTATGAACCTTGCGGCTGGGATCTGCCTCTAGGGTGTCTGGGTCTGCCCCTTTGAGGTCTGTCTGACACAGGAAAGGACCAATTCTTTGTTGGCCAGTGTCTACTAAACCTAGGTGGCTGTACTTGTAAGAAATATTTGACCGTTTGCATAGATTTAGCCTTGTCCTCCATTTTCTTTAACACCTCTTCTGCCTTAACACAAAAAAAGTATCATGCTGTAAAGGTGCATCTAATAATTTAACTTTAACATGATCAGGCAGATTTTGTTCCTTTAACCAAACATGCCTTCTAATTACAGAACCAGTAACTGCAGCCCTGCAGGAGGCCTCTAAAGAATCAAAACCACACTGCAAAGTATGCTTTCCAACTTGTTCAGCTGCATGCAATATATCCTGCATTTCCTTGTTTTCTGCACATTCAGAGTTTAACAACATTTTCTGTTTAAGCAATGCCATGACATGTTGCTGATATTTGAGCATATGAAACTGACAGTTTAAGGCCCTTATAGCCAAGGTAGCAGATGTGTAAATCTTTTTTCCCCATCTATCCAGTGCCCTATAATCCCTGTCAGAAGGGGTAGGGTTATTTGCAGCAGAAGCCTTAACTCCCTTGGGACCTTGAGAAACAGTTTCTGGGTCTGCAGCAGGGTTTTTAAAAAGGAATTTATGTGAGTCAGGAACCCTGTAATATCTGTCAGGCTTAACAGGAGCTGGAAGTAAGGAGTCAGGGGTAAGGCTAGACTCCGAAAACACATCATCTACAATGTCTAACACAGGAGGGATGGCTAGTGGCTTGTGCTGAGGTAGTAACAGGAAATTCATGAGCCTCTTTTTAGATTCTGAAAAATCTTGGCTCTCCCAGTGGAAATGCTCCCTCCTCATGGTATGTAAGGTTCACCAAAAGAATAGTCCTCAGGAGGAGAAGCTGAAGTTATGGATTCTTCAGCATCAGAATCCTCATAGGGGGGAAAAGAATATTCCTGATCAGAAGAAATGGAAACCTGATCTGAAGATTCATAATCAGTCTCTTGCCTAGGCCTCTTATCACGAGGGGGATGGGAACCCCTGATCAAGGTAATCAAGTCTTTGGCCATTTTGAGCATCTGTTTTTTTGGGCATGGAGGCCTGTCCACGAGGCTCTTGAGTTTGCTTCTTTGCCTTGGAAGGTGCTTTAGTCTTTGCCTTTGAAGTCGGTTTAATGTACAGCTGTTTGGTTCAGATGCCGGTGCCTGCTCAGCCTCTCCGGACCCATCTGAAGGGTTAGTGTCCGAGGCTCCAATACCTTGAGTTTCCAGCGGCATGGCCGACTCCACGTGGGAGTCAGTAGCGGCCTGCGACTCTTAAGTAGCAGTCATCAGGGGCTGCGAAAGCACCTCACTGAGAACCTGCGAACCAGCGACTGGCTTAGGAGAAGCTTCGTCATCTGTTTTGGGCCTCGGCTGTCTTTCTTTTTCTTTGCGTTTTTTGTGAACTCTGGTAGTTGGATGGCTTTCCGACGACATTTCTGGATAAATAAACCTGCGTCCAAAGTAGTTTAAAGCAAAATCATACCAAGGCTTAATAGTGCGTTAGTTAAATCTAGCACAAAACCGACAACCCAGAAAGTTATGATCAGGGCCTAGGCAAGGAATACAGTAAAAATGAAAGTCCTAATGAGGTATTTGCTTCCTACAAGAAAAACAATTACCTTTTTCTGACATCGGTTCTGGAGCAAGAAAATGTTTTGAAACACGAAGAACATCTGGGTCAATGTTATTGTCATACACACAGGCGGAGACAGAATGGACCACTGGACTGCCAGGGTCCATTGGAGAACTCGCACAATACCTGGCGAGTGACACCAACTGAATGGCAGCCACCAAACAGCCTAGCGCTTTGAGAATCAAATGAACAGGCAGGCGTGTTAGATTCAACAAAAGAGAAACTTGACCCTGAATCATCTGGACCCTGCAGGTAGCCAGTGCTGCAGTCTCTAAAACCGTGTCCAACTGGACTCCAATGAATTCCAGGTTTTGGCTTGGAACAAGATTTGACTTTGGCAGGAACACGGTGATACCTAGATGCTGGAAAAGCCCGAGGATATATTTGATCACCAGTGTTAGTTGATGCCTCATGGGAGTTGTGAGGAGCCAATCATCCAGGTATGGAAAAACCTTTAAACTCTGCAGCCAGAAATGAGCTGTCACCACTGACATACATTTGGTAAACACCTGGGGGGCTATGGTGAGTCCAAAGGGCAGGGCTCTGAACTGATAATGACTGGCCCCTAGCCGAAAAT
Organism: Protopterus annectens; assembly: GCF_019279795.1. Lineage (NCBI taxonomy): Eukaryota > Metazoa > Chordata > Ceratodontiformes > Protopteridae > Protopterus > Protopterus annectens. The sequence goes on along the minus strand of NC_056750.1, from coordinate 409,321,567 downwards.
GCAAATGTCTCCTGGAGAGTCTGTCGATCTTTACATGACAGTACTCATCCTTCAGATCCACTGAGCCCATCCAATCATCCTTGCGCAAGACAGGTAGAATGAACTCTACAGTGACCATTTGGAACTTGGACTTCTTGACAGAAAGGTTTAGCTCGCTGAGGTCTAGAATCAGACGCAGGTCCCTGGTCTTTCTTGGCACCAAAAGGAAGCGAGAGCAAGTTCCAGGCCCTTGTTATCCTGTCAGGACCTCCTGAAAGGCTCTTTTTTAAAGGAGGTCTTGCACCTCGAGACAGACCAAGTCCCTTTGGCAAGGTGGTACCATCTGGGAAAAATCTTTCAGTTGGAGGGAGCTAGGAGAAGGGAATAGAGTTACACCTTGAAATGATTTATAGCACACACTAATTGGAGGCACGATTTCTCCAGGCTAGTGGGTGAAAGGAGAGATGACCCCCGACTGAATCCAGGGCAGGAAAGAAGTGCATCAGGAGTGCTGAAAGGGCTTTGGGCTCTCGGTAGCTCTGACTTTGCAAACCCCCTCTGCCCCTAGGGCGGCGTCTACCATTGAATCCCCTGCCCCAGCCTGTGGAACAGGATTCCTGGGGAGCATTCTGAAAGAAAGATGGAGTCCTCCAGAATCAAAGCTTCTTACCTCCTCTCTGGGTCTTAGAAAAGGACCTCTGAGGGTAGAAAACCTGATCCCTACTGTGGAAAAAGTCTTGCCCTCCTGCTCACTGCAGGTTAAATTCTCTTTAACCGATGGTCCAAACAAAGTGGAACCAAAGGGGGTGTTCGTAAAGGATGCCTTAAAGCGTTTCGTGAACTCGCAAAGGTGAGGTCAAGCATGTCTCCTGACAGCGAAGCCTGTGCCTGCCGCTTAAAAGGTGGCCTCTGCAGTATTGGAGATCAGCTTCATCAAGGAATTCTCTAAGGGAGTGAGAGTAGATAGCCTGAGAGAGACCTGCTTGAAGCTCTCTGGACACAACAACTCTGACAGGAAGTAGTAAGCTCTGAAAACAAATCCCTTTGCAGCCGGGTAAAGAGGGCAAAGTAATTGTTTACTCTCACACCAAAAGCAATTGAGGCAAACACACACTTTCCACAATGGTCAATTGCCTGGGACTCCTTGTTCGGGGGATGGACCAAGGAGCTCGGCTCAGCTAGCTCCTTCTTGGTAGCAGCAGCCACCACGATGGCATCGACAGGGACCACTCTGCACCAAAAAGACCTGTCCTGAAGGGGACTGAGGAGCTTATCCGCTTTCTTAGGCACAGGTTCCACCATGTACGGCTCCTTCCAAGCCCTGCTGGCAATGAGGTCCCACAAGCTTGTCAGCAGGGGAGGAACTCAGGTAGCAGATGGACCCATCCCGAATGCCTTCAGCAATATGGACTCCTCCAAGGTCAGGGGTTAGGAAGACCATCTGCCTTCTCTGTCTGAGGACTTCCAGGATGCCCCTGAAAGAAACCTCCTCTGGCAAAAGTCTGGAGGAACAATCTCACTCCTCAAAATCCAAGTCTTCAGTGAGGGACTCTCTGGGTGAGTCCAAGTGCCTCGTCTTACACATTCTCTTCCAAGGGGTCTCCTCCGTGGTAGGCTCAGGAGAAGACTCAGAAGAGATGGGTACCCCAAGTGGGGCAGTGCCCGTCTGAAGGTGCTCATGAGAAGAGCTGACCTTGGATGGATGATGAGGCGTCAGCACCCAATCCCGAGAAAGGCTGGGGAGGACCTTCAGAAGGAGACACAACTAGCAAACTGGAAAAGGTCCTCTCTACCACTCGGAAGGCTAATGGACTGGATGAAGCCCTTCGCCCATCCCCAGCGGCCAGGGCAACCTGGGAAGGGGAAGGGACCCCGACGTAGTGTCGAAGCCCACAGGACAATATCTGCTTTGAGCTATCCACTGCCGAAGCCACAAAGGGAAGGAAGCAGTCCAAAAAATCTGGACCTGAACCAAACCACAGGGAACCAGCACAGACCCCTCAGAAACTAAGCCCACTCCGGTCTGAGGGCTGTGGAACAGAGCTGGCCAGGGACCCAAACTGTGTTGAGGAGGGGAGGATTTACGACACCAATCGCCTTTCACTGCAAAATCTCCGGGTCTGTACATTCCAATTCCTTATGGGTTGGAAGGGGAGAGTGGAGACCTGTGGATGGGGAGGGTCCCCTAGCCATATAGACTGGGGAAGGCAGCAGGTCCAACTCGATTTGGGCTCTTTGGAAACTATCATCCTATCCATGTCCGAGGGAAGGAGACTTCTGGACGATCTGGATGAAGCTAAGGAATGGCCAGATCTTGGTGAGGATCCAGCCTTGGATCCCTAACTTCTGTGGCTGCAAGAAGGAGATTGGCTCTGATGTCTTGGATCCGACCTGGTCCTACAGGACCCAGAAGGGGAACCATCTACAGCAACAGGATCCAACACTACTGTTGGATCCAATAATCTTATAGGGTCTGAAGATTTGAGAGCTTTATCGGATGAATCCGACAAACTGGTCGGACCTGGAGACCGTCTGTTTTTACTCTGATCTCAAGGTGCCCGATCTGATGAGGCCTTGGACCAGAGAGCCTGATCTAAAATTCTGGGAAGGCAGACCTCAGATCCAAAGCCAAAGAGGCTGGACTCGGATCCAGGGATCTGCAATCTGAGAGCCTCGGCTTTTTAGAACGCACGGAAAAAGATCGCCCAGGATAGCAGGAGGTCTCGTCTTCAGATCCTGCGAAGAAGTGGAAGGGCAGTCTGAGGACAGAGGACGACCCTGTGCCAAGACTTTGAAAGGTAGTTTGTTGCAGCGCTCTACAAGAGCAGAGGCTGAATTTAACACAAATGTCGCATCAACCTCCAGGTGCACTGACCCTAGACAGGAGAGACTCCTTGTGCGAGTCGTAGCAGGGCATCTTCTGACCGCATTAGAAGCATGTCTTAAAACCTACAGGCTTGTCAGCCATACTAAAACACACACAGCCAAAATAAAATTTTTCTTTACAAAAATACTCTAAGAAAAGGTGCCAAGCACTTGAATGGGGGAGGGGAGAAACCTATCTCTGCAAAAGTACAGTTGTGTAACTACCATAAATGTAGATGTTAGAGTGTATTCACTGTTGCAGTCATTACTCTTGGGTTATCCTGCTGGCAGGATACCCGCAGTCGGCCAGAATTCCAAAGTCTAGGTCCGGCGTCGGTTGCTGTCGCCTCTTCCCTGACGTCATTGCGCCAGGGGTATAAAAGATGCAGCCAGCGTCATTTTCTTCGGTTTTTCTTGCCCCAGATGTCAGGTGCCCCCAAGTTGGTAGGCTGAATAAAAATGCCAATAAGTATGCATGCACAAAAAAAAACCCATTTCCTTCATCTACAAGCAAATACACCACATAGGTTGTATAGGATACAGAAGTACAGATAAGTCCCAGCAAAGAAAAGGGGGATGGTGGGTGGGTAACCTGGACTGCAACAGTGAATACACCCGAAATCTACATTTATGGTAGGTACACAACTGTACTATGTTCGTCGTGTTTCACTGTTGCAGTCATTACTCTTGGGTTGAATCTCAAAGCCGAGGATGAGTGGCTGGGCTAAATAGGATTAGGAGAGGCTATGAGGCCCTGCAGAACTGCAGTGGCAAAGCCTACTCTGGATTTAGAGTAAATAGGTAAGTGGTAGTGCTTTGTGAAAGTGTGCACTGAATTCCAAGTTGCAGCCTCTAAGATGTCTTTGGTTGGTACTCCTCTGAGGAAGGCTGCTGCTCTGGTAGAATGAGGCCTAATGCCCTTAGGCACTGATTTGCCAAGTTGAAAATAGCAGAAACGGATGCAATGGCCTATCCATTCAGAATTGGTCTGTTTTGAGATCGCCTTTCCTTGTGATCCTGCAGCATATGACACTAAAAGTTGCTCAGTCTTTCTGAAGGCTTTAGTTCTGTCCAAGTAGAAGCGTAACTGCCTGCGTATGTCCAAAGAATGCAGAATTTTCTCACCCTTGTTCAGTGGGTTTGGATAAAAGGTAGGCAAAGTGAATGGTTTGGTTGAGGGTCACACTGGACACCACCTTAGGCATAAATGTTGGGTTTGTCCTCAGAGAAACCCTGTCTGGATGAAAAATGCTAAAAGGTTCCACAGCCATGAGTGCTTGTAACTGCGAGACTTGTCTTACAGAGGTTATTGCTAGGAGCAGAGCCATTTTCCAGGATAAGAATTTTATATTCACTGTTGAGGCTGGCTCAAAAGGAGGCAGTGTGAGTTTTTTCAAAACATAATTGAGGTCCCATGCCGGAATTGGAGCTCTCCTTCGAGGCCTGATGTTTTTGGCCCCTCTGAAGTACTGCCTTATTAAAGGATGAGAAAAGATAGGTGGTTCTGTGTTGTAATGGGCTGAAATGGAAGAGGAATGAATCTTAATTGATGAGAAAGAAAGGCCTTTGTTCAGCATCTCAGTTAAGTATTGTAAAATCTGAGGGATATTTGGTACACGTGTCAATGCCTTGTTCCTGGTTCCAAGCACAGAATCTCTTCCATTTTTCTGCATAAGATTTTCTGGTACTGGGCCTCCTGGCCTCCAAGATAACATCCATAACAGCTTTTGAAAGAGGAGTGTTCTGAATGGCTACATTATCCACCATGCTGCCAGATTTAAGGTCCTGAGTTGGCTGTGCAGGATCGGATTGTTTTGTTGGATCAGCAAGTGAGAAGTTTGAGGCAATAGCCATGCTGGACCTTCAGACAAGCTCTTTAGGATTGGGTACCAGTGCTGGCGTGGCCAGTCTGGTGCAATCAGTATCATTTTTGGCTTCTCTTGTCTGACCTTTAGGAGTACCCTGAGAAGGAGAGGCAGTGGAGGAAAGGCATATACTGTTAGATTTTTCCAGCTGAAGGATAGAGCGTCCACTCTCCATGCTTGCTTGTGATAAATCCCTGTGCAAAATCTCTGCAATTGGCAGTTGTGAGGGGAGGCAAATAGATCTATGCCTGGGCATCCCCATTTCCTTGTTATCATGCTGAAGACTTGTGGATCCAGTTTCCATTCGTGGGGATCCATTATGTTTCTGCTTAGTTCGTCTGCCAGAGTATTTGTTTTTCCTGGCAGGAATTGTGCTTGCAGGTGAACTTGATAAGTCAATGCTGTGTCCCATAAGGTCATTGCTTGTCTGCAGAGGGGGTAGGAATGTGTACCTCCCTGCTTATGTACCACATGACCGTAGTATTGTCTGTCTTTTATCACTAGCTGTCCTGGATAAAGTAGATCCTTGAAAGCTGTCAGGGCATTTTGAACAGCTAGCATCTCTTTTTGATTGATGTGAAGATGCAGCTGGCTTGCAGGCCATGTGCCCTGAATACATTTTCCTGCCATATGGGCCCCCCAGGCATAACCTGATGCAGCCGTTGTCAGTGTCTGTCTGGCTGTGGGTAAACTGAATGGCAGACCCTTGTTGTGGTGACAGGCCTCTGCTCACCATCGAAACTCCTGTTGCAGGCAGGGAATGAGTGTAATTACTGTCTCCAGGCTGTAGCAATGTTGAGTCCAAACACTTTAAAGATACCACTGTAGTTTCCTCATATGGAATTAGTAGAATGCAGGATGCCATGAAACCCAAGGCCTGCAGGATTTTCCTTGCAGATAAGTTGGTCTTTGTTGCCAATTTTTCGAAGTAAGAAGTCAGCTGTTTTTGTTTGTCTGGTGTGAGAAGAACCATCTGGCAAGTTGTATTTAAGCTTGCACCCAAGAATATTCTCTCTTGAGAGGGCACTAGTTTTGATTTCTTTTCGTTTACTGTGTACCCTAGGCCAATTAGTAATCTTTTTAAAACGCCAGATGCTTTAGAAGAATGTCTTTGTTCTCTGCTTGAATAAGGCAGTCGTGCAAGTAGGGATATATTTGAATTCCTCTGTATACAAAACGCAATTATTGGTGCCAGGCATTTTGTGAAAACCCTGGGTGCAGTAGATAAGCCAAAGGGAAGTGCAGAGAATTGGTAGTGCATTGAGCCAGCTATGAATCTGAGGTATCCTCTGCAAGATTGTCTGATTGGGACATGCAGGTATGCCTCTTTTAGGTCCAAAGTTACGAGCCAAGTCTTCTTGCCCAGCATGGGCAGTAGCTGCTGTAGAGTCAACATCTTGAATTTTGGAATTTCCAGAAACGTATTTAGTATAGACAGGTCCAGTATTGGTCTCCAGGTTTTGTCCTTTCTGGGCACAAAGAAAAGTCTGGAGTAAAATCCTTGCCCTTGCTCTTGTTGTGGTACTTGTTGAATGGCCCTCATGTCCATGAGGGCTGTAATTTGCTTTTGTGCCTCTGCCCACTGATTGTGTGGCAGGTCTGGCATACCTTTTGACCTTGGTAGGGGTGTGAAAATGGAACCTGTAGCCTTGGGACACTATGTCCAAGACCCATTTGTCTAGGGTAACCATTTGCCATTTTGATGAAAAAAGTGCTAGTTTAAGTCATTGGGACTGTTTCCTGTAAGGTTGCGATTTGTATTCTCCGCTTTTGGAGGTAGGAGCACCCCACTGTTTAGGCCTGTATGAGCCTTGGGGCTGAGATCTGCATCTGGGATGCCTATATCTGTCTCTTTGTGGTCTGTCTGAGACAGGAAAGGACCAATTTTTAGAAGGCCAGTTCCTGCTAAATCTGGGTGGCTGTACCTGTAAGAAATCCTTAGCTGTCTGTATGGATTTTGCTTTATCCTCCATTTTTTTCAACACCTCTTCTGCTTTAGTACCAAACAAAGTATCATGCTGTAATGGAGCATCTAATAATTTTGCTTTAACATGATCAGGCAGATTCTGTTCCTTTAACCAAGCACGCCTTCTAATAACAGAACCTGTAACAGCGGCCCTGCAAGAGGCCTCCAGTGAATCATAACCACACTGCAAAGTATGATTTCCCACTTGTTCAGCTGCATGCAATAAATCCTGCATTTCCTTGTTTTCTGAACATTCAGTATTTGTCAACAATTTTTGTTTAAGCAGTGACATTAAATATTGCTGATATTTAAGCATATGAAACTGACAATTTAAAGCCCTTACAGCCAAGGTAGCAGAAGTGTAAACTTTTTCCCCCCATCTGTCCAGAGCCCTAGAGTCCCTATCAGAGGGGACAGGTTTTTTTGCAGTGGAAGCTTTGACCCCTTTGGGACCCTGAGATATAGTTTCTGGGTCAGCAGCGGGGTTTTTTATAAGAATTTATGAGAATCAGGGACCCTGTAGTATCTGTCTGGCTTAGCAGGTGCAGGGGGTAAAGAGTAAGGGGACAGGCCGGACTCTGAAAATACATCATCTACAATGTCTAGAACAGGTGGAATAGCAAGGGGTCTGTGCTGAAGAAGTAGCAGAAAGTCTCTGAGCCTTTTCTTAGATTCAGAATAATCTTGGCTCTCCCAGTGGAAATGCTCCCTCATGGTATGCAGGGTTTCCCCAAAAAATAATCCTCAGGAGGAGAGGCTGAAGGAATGGATTCTTCAGCGTCAGAGTCCTCATAGGGAAGCATGGAATAATCCTGTTCAGAAGAGGAATCAGAGGAAATAGAAACCTGATCATAATAATCATATTCTGTCTTTTGCCTAGGCCTCTTTATCAGGAGGGGATGGGAACCCCTGATCAAAGTAATTAGGTCTTCGGCCATTTTAAGCATCTGTTTTTTAGGCATGGAAGTCTGAGTAGGAGAATGCTGTACTTGTTTCTTTGTCTTTAGAGTTGCTTTAGTCTTTGAAGCTGAAGATGGCTTAACATATAGTTGTGTAGGTCTGAAGACACCCTCAGAAGCCGATGCTTGCTCAGCGGCTCCGGATCCATCGGAGGGAATGATTTCCGAGTGTCCAATACCTTGAGCATCCAGAGGCCCAGTCGGCTCCATGTGGGAGTCGGAAGCAGCCTGTGGCTCTGAGGTAGCGGGCACCAGGGGCTGCGAAAGCGCCTCATTGAAAACCGGCGACTGACCTACCGGAGGCCTTGTCGTCGGTTTTGGACCTCAGATGCCTATCCTTTTCCTTGTCCTTGCGTTTTTTGTAAACTCCGGTCATCGGCTGTTCCGACGGCATTATATAATTAAATCTTCAACCAAAGTAATAAAATGCAAAATCGAACCGACGCTTAATAGTGCATTGGTTAAATCTAGCACAAAACTGACAGCTAGCAACGTTGTGATCAGGGCCTAGGCAAGGAATACAGTAAGAGTGAAAATCCTTATGAGGTATTTGCTTCCCATAAGAAATACAATTGTTAACTTTTTCTGACATCGGTCTGGAGCAAGAAAAAAGTATCCCCAACAGGGTACTTAGCTTTAATGAAGACTTCGGTTCTGAAATTCGGATTTGAAAATCTCAGGAGTCGGCCGACCGGCACTTGCGAACTGCTTTTGCTTTGGGCACCGCGCGGGAAGAAAGACTGATAAAAATGGAGTCAGCTGCATCTTTTATACCCCTGGCGCACTGACGTCAGGGAAGACGCGACAGCAACCGACGCCGGACCTAGACTTTGGAATTCTGGCCGACTGCGGGTAGCCTCCCAGCAGGATAACCCAAGAGTAATGACTGCAACAGTGAAACACGATGAACATCAACTAGGTTCTGACAGGGAAGGGAGGAAATACAATTAAAATAAAAAAGAAAGTAAATATAGCAACATCACCCTAAAAAGAAAGAGAGAGAACACCACCAAAAAAAAAAAAAAGGGTATCTATATTCCCTAATGCTTGAGCCTCGACAACGTCTGGAGCGATTCAATGGCAAATGAGATCTAAGGGGAAAAGGTAGCAAGGGATTATGGGAAAGGGGAGCCTGAGCTCTAGATCTTTCTGAAAAGTGTCCAGCTCGAATTCGATGTCAGATCTTAGACCCATCTGTGAAGAATAATGACACGGATAGCATCAGATTATCTGAGCAATGTGTGATAAATGGGAAAACAAGAGTTGTAAAATGTACACCTGTGGAAAATACTCACAAGAGCAGATGATAAACAGTCCATGTCTTTGCAATATGGACAGGTTGTCTAGACACCTCAGTGGGCTGCTTGGCTCCAAAACTCTAAATGCAAAAGCTAGCAGATGTGAAACAGCCAGGACTGGCAGCTACGTAATGTATGCAGGCGCAGCCACTACTGCTGCAGCTGGTCACATTTGAAAGTCATTCTAACCTAACTCTACAAAAACATTTGTATCAAGACAGGAAAAAAAACAAAAAAGAACAGTGGCGTCCTCGTAAAGACAGCCATTGAAGGTCAATCTTAAATACATAAGTAAATTCATCTTGGGGAGCAAGGACTACAGTTTTAGCACAGATGTCACTGCCAGGCTTCGCTGCAATATTCAAGGTTCCAATCAAGCTAGGTAATGCATTAATAGCAATCAACATACTGTGCTCTCCTGTAACTAGACTCTGATTCAGAACAAAAAGCTAATCAACCACAAGGCAGTGATGTCCAGCAAAGAGTAAACTTGACTGTAAAGTTAACAGATACAAGCATGCCCACTATCCAATACTCAAGTATTCCGGTCATAAGAACAATTTCCACACAGGATAAAACTGGAGAAAACTGTCAAAGGATCAAAGATATTGGGAGCAAATAACTAGAGAAAGAGTGAGGCCAAGACGACGTTTGGATTGCAGACTAGAGACTGCCTTCTCTATCAGAGACTGATATCAGAGTATAAGCAAAGAGAAATGAATAGGGGAATTTTAAGTGAAAGACCTGCTCTGGTCAGGTTTTTGTTGAATCTACAACTGAAGCTGCTGTTAAAAAATGGATAATTTGTAGGCCATACAAAATACTGCATGATAACTACAAGAATCAACCAGAGGCGATTAGAAAAGTTCAGGAAGAGAGACTGGAAAAGCAGTTTACAAACTAACAACGGGAAGACATATTTATGGCTCCGAAGTATGCAATGAAGTCTAAAAATCGTATTCGTGTAGGATCTTTGCCATGTACACTTCAAAGAACCTTTTTCTCAGGTAAACAGCAAATGTTGGATGTGAATGGGAAGAAAGTGGTAACTGGGAACGTGTTTATGGAGTGTAATGAGTTAGTAGATTTTAAAAATTCCCTGCAGAGAGCTCTGTGAGAAATATTGGGTGAGCCAATGGCTGTAATTGAGGATATCATTTTTTTTTTTAGCTGGGACACAGGATCTGAATTGCATAGATATAGTAAAGCCTTATTAAATTTAATTATGCTGGCTGCCAAAAAGCAATTACTAGAAAATGGAAATCAAAGTATAAAGCAACTGAATAGGAAGTACTGAATATTATAAAAGACATAAAAAACTGGACGAGGGAATTTTTAAAAAAGAAAATTAGCAAATTACATAGAAATAAATGGAAATTATGAGAACAATACATGCAGAATAAATTTCAGGAGGAAGAGGAGAGAGGTTAAAGGGAAGGCAGGAATTCAGGAACTTAAGTAATGTTGGAGTGATGATAATTACAAAGAAAAAAATAGGTGATGTACAATGTATGTAAATGTAAAAATGTTAATATGGTTTGTTTTCTCTACTGTTAATGCATGTTTGCCTATGTGAGAATTTTAAGTTGTTTAAAAAAAAGTTCTCTTCTGATGAACCTCAAAACAAGAATGTGAAATATCAGCAGATGTTGACATTGGGACCATACTGGTTTTAGACACTAGTGAATTTTTCTCAAAGAAAGTTTAGTTACTATAGGAACCATACATGCCATGAAGATCAGCAACCTGAGAAAGTCCTTGCAGAGAATTATTTGAGGGGGGGGTTACGTACTCACCATAATGTTCCATTTGAGTTGTTGCTTTTCATTTGCTCTCAATCTGTGGGTATACGGATCTGACTCGGTCACATTTTCCAGCATCAGCTCTGAGCTCCAAGCTCCTCTCCTACCCATAATACCCCTGTCTCCCTCCTGTCCTCAGATCGAGCTTGCTGCCAACAGTAGCATCCTCACCTAACCAAGAGCCTAACACCTTGGTATTAGTACCCTAAAAGCACTATAGGAAAGATAAAGGCTTGTGAAAGTAAGGGTTATGTGTCTTTCACCTGGTGTACCACACAGCCCGCAAAAGGCAGGGGGAAGGAAGAAGGGATGGTTGAAGACAAATGAAAAGCAACAACTCAGATGGAACGTTATGGTGAGTACTTAACTTCTTTATCTGAAGTTGTTGTTTTTATTTGATCTTCAACCTATGGGACAGAGTCCCTAGCTACCAAAAGACCCTGGGAGGTCCTCATGGAAAGATATTCCAGAGCACGGCGGAGCCAAAGGATGCCCTGCCTCTGGAAAGGAGATCCAACAGTGCGAAATAAACATGTGCGAAGATGCCCAAGTAGCCGCAGAGCAAATGTCATCCAAGGAAATCCTAGACCAAAAGGCTGCTGAAGTAGCCATAGACCTAGTAGAATGTGCCTTAATCTGACCTGGTGGAGATGAACCTTTGGCTTTATATGGCCGAAGTATGCACTGAAAGATCCATTGAGCTATAGTCACCTTGGACACAGGTTTCCTAAGAAAGGTTTAGAAAAGGAAACAAAAAGTTGATCAGACTTGCGCATGGACTTTGTTCTATGCACATAAAAACCCAATTGCCTATGAACATCAAGCAAGTGCAATTTGTATGCTCCCTTATTCTGGAAGTTGGTATAAAAAACAGGGAGCTTGATAAACTGATTAATGTTAGATTCCAACGTCACTTTCGGAAGAAAGGAAGGGTTTGTGCACAAAGACACCCTATCTTTATGGAACATCATATAAGGAGGCTTAACAGATGAGGCTTGAATCTCGGATACTCTTTTAGCCAAGGTAATAGCAACTAGAATAGCTGTCTTCCAAGACAGAAATGGCAAATCCACTGTAGCTGCAGGTTCAAAGGGGGAAGAAACCAAGGCTTATAGAACTAGAGTAGAATCCCAAGGTGGCGTAGGGTCCTTGATTGGGGGCTGAAGTAAAAAGGTACCTTTTAAAAAGGCTTTACAAAGCTTGGAAGAAGCTATGGAAGCCGAATTGTCTCCTATATGAAAACTGGAGATAGTTGCCAGCTGAACCTTAACCTTAGAAAAGCTGGCACCCTGATGAAAAAAATCTGCCAAAATCTCCAGGATGGCAGGAACTGGATCAATGAAAAGATCCAAATCAAGTTGAGACGCCCATATTAAAAATGTTTCCACTTACTGAAGTAAACTTTTCTAGTGGACAATTTGTGAGCCGCTACCAAAATCTTCTTAACTGGACAGCTGGGGAGTCCTAGCTATCACTGGAACTGGAGCAGGCAGCCAAGCTATAAGCTTCAGACTGACTAGATCTGGGTGCGGAATCCCTGAGGGACGCAAGATCAGATCCGGACCCGGACCCCCCCAAACCCTGGTGAAAGATTTCCATGTTGTCTGATGTCTCAAAAGGAGACATCCTCCAGACGTGACCAAGGGGAACCCTCCCCTTCCTCTAAGTCAGTGTCTTCTGTGAGGGACTCCAGGGGGAGTCAAACTGCCTCCTTTTGCACATATGTTTCTGAGGAAGCTCCTCGGGGGGGGGGTCATGGGGAACAACTCAGAAACTTTCGTGGTGGAACTCTCTGGGGCAGAGAAGCAACAGGCTGTCCCTGAGGGGGCAGGATGGCGGAATCCACACCAGAAAGAGAGGGAGCCAGGACGTACTCCGAGGATGATAGCATCAAGGGTCTCGATGGGACCAAGAGGACGCTCTCCACCACACTGAAAGCAAGAGGAGAAAAAATCCCAGAAGCTGGGATCAAGATCGGGTCCGTAACTCTCTGCATTAATGGGAGAGTTGGACAGTACAGTTGATACACTTACCATAAATGTAGATGTTTGAGTGTATTCACTGTTGCGGTCATTACATTTGGCTAATCTGCTGGCAGGTTGCCCTCAGTCGGCCTGATTAACAAAGACTTGGATCCTGCGTTGGATGCTGTCCCTTCCTCCATGACGTCAGGTCGCCAGGGGTATAAAACATGCAGCCGATGTCATTACCTCAGTTTTTCTTGCCTCATATGTCAGGTGCCCCCTGAATGGGGAGCAAAATAAAATTTTAAAACACAAAAATATACCTCCAACCAAAAGCAAATACAGCAAAAAGGCTTTTAAGCATAGTCACAGAAAAACAGGGGGCTGGAGGGAGGGTAACCAGGACTGCAACAGTGAATACACTCTACATCTACATTTATGGTAAGTGTACACAACTGTACTATGTTCTTCGTGTTTCATTGTTGCAGTCATTACATTTGGGTAGATTCCCAAAGCCATGGTTGGGAGGATGGATTTATACAGCATTAGGACCAGCTAAAAGGCCCTGCAAGACAGCAGTGGCAAAGCCAGCTCTGGATTTAGAAAAAATTGGTAAATGATAAAGCTTGGTGAAAGTATGAACTGAACACCAGGTAACGTCTAGAGTATCCCTGGTAGGAACACCTCGGAGGAAAGCTGCAGAAGTAGATGCAGCCCTGGTGGAATGAGATCTGATCCCCTGGGGGATAGGTTTTCCATGGTGCGTATAAGCAGAAATGAATGCAGTGGCTTATCCATTTAGAGATGGTTTGTTTTGAAATAGCTTTTCCCTCTGCCCCTGCAGCAAATGTAACCAGTAATTGTTCAGATTTTCTTCGAGTTTTAGTCCTGTCCAAGTAAAATCTAAGTTGTCTGTGCAGATCCAATGAATGCAGAATCTGTTCCCCTTTGTTCTGTGGATTGGAAAAGAAAGTTGGCAAATGAATGGACTGATTAAGAGCCACACTGGATACCACCTTAGGCATGAAGGACGGATTGGTACTGAGTGACACACTGTCCGCATGAAAAATTATGAAAGGCTCCACTGCCATGAAAGCCTGTAACTCAGATATCCTTCTAGCTGAAGTGATTGCTAGAAGGAAGGCTGTTTTCCAAGAAAGAAATTTTAAGTCTGCAGTAGCAGCTGGCTCGAAAGGAGGTAGAGTGAGTTTCTCAAATACAAAGTTAAGGTCCCAGGCAGGGGTTGGAGCTCTCCTGGGTGGTCTCAAGTTTTTGGCCCCTCTGAGGTACTGCTTGAGCAGAGGATGAGAGAAGAGGGGAGGTTCTGTGTTATAATGAGCTGAAATGGCTGAGGCGTGGATTTTAATGGAGGAAAAAGACAGGCCCTTGTGAAACATCTTAGTGAAGTATTGTAAAATCTGAGGTAAATTGGGCACTGCTGTTCTCATTCCTTGAGATTGATTCCAAGCACAGAATCTTTTCCATTTGTCAGCATAAGATTTTCTAGTACTAGGTCTTCTCACCTCCAAGATGACATCTATCACAGGTTTGCTGAGGGATGCTAAGGATGAATTTACGTGATTAGCCAAGCTGCCAGGTTCAATGTTGGAAGCTGAGGGTGCAGAATCTGGTTCTCCTTCTGAGACAGTAAGGAAGGTGTTTGAGGCAGGTGCCATGGAGATATGTGTTACACACTGCGCAGGAGAGGGTACCAGTGATGGTGTGGCCAGTCTGGAGCAATCAAAATCATTATTGGTTTGTCCTGTTTGACTTTTAACAGAACTTTGCAGAGTAGAGGCAGAGGGGGAAAGGTGTACACGGATAGGTTTTTCCAGCTGAAAGACAGAGCATCCACTTTCCAGGCTTTTTTGTGGGGAGTCCTTGTGCAAAATTTGACAAACTGGTAGTTCCGGGGGGAGGCAAATACATCTATGTCTGGGCTCCCCCATTTCCTTGTCAACATGTTGAAAATCCATGGTTCCAGTCTCCACTCGTGTGGGTCCATGAGATTTCTGTTAGTCCGTCTGTCAGTGTATTTAATTTTCCTGGCAGGAATTGAGCTTGTAAGTGCACTTGGTAGCTCAAGGCCATGTACCACAATGCCATGGCTAGTCTGCAGAGGGGGTAGAAATGTGTACCCTTTCCTGCTTGTTTATGTACCACATAACCGTACCATTGTCTGTCTTTACCATTAGTTGTTCTGGAAGAATGTAGTCCTTGAGCATTCTCTACAGCTAATATTTCTTTTTGATTGATATGCAGGCGCATTTGATTTTGGTCCCATTTGCCCTGAATGCACTTCCCTGCCATGTGAGCCCTCATGCACAGTCTGATGCATCTGTAGTCAGGGTTTGGGTGGCAGGGGGTAACGTGAATGGCAGTCCCTTGTTTTGGTGGTAGGCCACTGCCCACCATAGGAAGTGTAGGTGTAGGCAAGGTATGAAAGGAAGCATTGTTTCCAGGCTGTGACAATGTTGACTCCATAGACTTTTTAAGTACCACTGAAGTTTCCTCATATGCAGTCGTGCATATGGAATTAGAAGAATGCGGGAGGCCATGAACCCCAAGGCTTGCAGTATTTGTCTTGCAGATAGCAGGGTTTTTGTGGCCACTTGTTTGAAGTAAGTTACCAAATGAATTTGCTTTTCTGGATTGAGGAAAGCCATCTGGGCAGTTGTATTCAAGCTTGCACCCAGGAATGTAATCTGTTGAGAGGGTACCAGTTGTGATTTATTTTTGTTTATGGTGTACCCCAGACAAGTTAGAACCCTTTTTACAAATGCCAGATGATTTAGAAGCATGGCCTGTTTTTCTGGCTGAATTAGATAATCGTCCAGATATGGATATATTTGAATATTTCTTTGCCTGCAAAATGCAATTGCTGGAGCCAGCCACTTTGTGAATACCCTGGGCGCAGTAGACACGCCAAAGGGCAGTGCAGAGAACTGATAATGCAAGTAGCCTGCTTTGAAGCATAGGAATCTTCTGCAAGATTCCCTGATTGGGACATGCAGACAAGCTTCTTTAAAATCTAGAGTTGCCAACCAGGCATCTTTGCCTAGCATAGGAAGTAACTGATGAGGAGTCAGCATCTTGAATTTTGAAATGTCCAGAAAGGTGTTTAGGGTAGACAGGTCCAGAATTGGATGCCATGATTTGTCTTTTCTGGGTATCAAGAAAAGCCTTGAATAAAAACCTTGTCCCTTTTCCTCTTCTGGTACCGGTTGAAAAGCCCCCATGTATAAAAGGGAAAGTACTTGTTTTTGAGCCTCTGCCCACTGATTTGGAGGCAGGTCTGGCCACCCGTTTGGTGCTGGCAACGTGAGGAAATGATCTGTATCCCTGGGACACTATATTTAAAACCCATTTGTCCTGGGTTATGAGTTCCCAGTTTTTTGCATGAAAAGCAATCTTTCCCCCCAAAGGGGCGGCTAAAAGGTAAGTGCTTGGTAATTTTAAAGGAAAGTTAATGAGACTGTTTACCATAGGGGGGTGTCGTCTTATTTCCAGATTTGGAAGTGGAAGACCCCCATTGCTTAGGTCTGAGAGTCCCCTGGGACTGAAACCTGGTGTGTTTGGAGTGTCTGGATTTGGCTTGAGAGGATCTGGAAGGAGCTGGAAAGGACCAATTCTTGGTAGGTCAGTGCCTACTAAATCTTGGAGGTTGCACTCGTAAGAAATCTTTTACAGGTTGCATAGATTTAGCTTTATCTTCTATCTTTTTAGAAACGTCTTCAGCCTTATTGCCAAACAGGTGGTCCTGATTTAAAGCAGCATCCAACAATTTTGCTTTAACATGATCAGGCAGAGATTGATCCTTAAGCCAAGCATGCCTTCTAAGCACAGACCCAGTAACAGCAGCCCTGCAGGAGGCCTCTAAAGAATCAAAACCACATTGCAAAGTATGTTTTCCAACTTGTTCAGCAGAATGCAATAAATCTTGTAAATCTTTATTTTCCACACATTTTAACATATGAAATTGGCAGTTTAAAGCCCTGATAGCCAAGGTTGCAGAAGTATAAACCTTTTTACCCCATCTATCCAGCACCCTGGAGTCTCTATCAGAAAAGGTAGGATTTTTAGCAGTAGAAGCCTTATTGCCCTTAGGCCCTTGAGAAATGGTTTCAGGATCTGCAACAGGATTTTGGAAAAGGAACTTGTGGGACTCAGGAACCCTGTAGTATCTGTCAGGTTTACAAGGAGCTGGAGGGCAGGGAATCAGGGGCCATACTGGATTCCGAAAACACATCAACAATGTCTAGAACAGGAGGTATAAACAAATGCCTATGCTGAGGTTAAAGAAGAAAATCCCTAAGCCTCTTTTCTGAATCAGAGAATTCCTGACTTTCCCAGTGGAAATGCTCCCTTAAGGTATGTAAAGTTTCACCAAAAGAAAAATCCTCAGGAGGGGAAGCAGAGGGAATAGAATCCTTTGCATCAGAATCCCCATAAGTAGGTATAGACAAATCCATGTCATTAGAAAAGTCAGAAGAAACAGAATTCTGATCATAAGATTCACAGTTAAGCTCAGGCCTAGGCCTCTTTGAAAAGGGGGGCGGGGTTGACTACTCCTGATTAGAGTAATTAGATCTTCAGCCATTTTGATCATTTGTTTTTTAGGCATAGGGGCCTGAACATGTGGCCTGGGCGTCAGTTTTTTCGACATAGATTGAGATTTAAGCCTTAGGATTGAAAATGGAGTTGGTTTGATATGCAAGTCTGTAGGCCTGAATACACCCTCAGAAGCTGGTGCCTGCACAGCGGCTCCGGACCCATCCAAGGAAGAAACATCTATGGGTTCCATAGCTGAAGTATCTCGCAGCATACCGGACTCCGAATGGGTCTCAGTAGGGGCCTGCAAATCAGAAGTAACGGTTATCAGGGGCTGCAAAAGCGCCTCACTGAGTACCGGCGAACTGACGACTGGCTTAGAAGTGTCGTCGTCAGTTTTGGACCTCAATGGGCTGTCTCTATCTTTATCTTTACGTTTTTTCGAAATTCCAGTAGTTGGATGGCTAACAGACATCATTTCTGGATAATTAAATCGAGAACCAAAATATTTAGAGGCAAAAATGTACCGACGACGGATAGTGCGCTGATTAAATAAAGCACACAACCGACAGCAAGGTACGTTGTGGTCAGGGCCTAGGCAAGGAATACAGTATGAATTCAAATCTTTATGAGGTATTTGCTTTCCACAAGTAATGCAATTATTAATTTTTACTGACATCGGAAGGAGCAAGAAAAGGTTTCCCCAACGGGGTACTTAGCTTTAAGTTGAAGACTTTGGTTCTGAAACTCGAAGACGAAAATTTCAGGAGTCGGCCAACTGGCACTTGCAAACTGCTTCTGGCACCGCACGGAAAGAAAGACTGAGGTAATGACATCGGCTGCATGTTTTATACCCCTGATGATCTGTGACATCATGGAAGAAGGGACAGCAAAGGACGCAGGACCCAAGACTTTGTTAATCAGACTGACTGAGGGCAACCTGCCAGCAGATTATCCAAATGTAATGACTGCAACAGTGAAACACGAAGAATATCTGATCCTCCAGGTACCAAGACTCCAAGTGGAAGTGCCGACTCTGAAAGGCATGAAGCCGACACCACTCCTTTGGATTCAGCACCGAGGCTACAGCTCTGAGCTAGTCGGAGTTGAACCACTAAGGGCAATGGTCGGCATCGAGGTACCATCTGCGCCAACCCCTTGAAGTCGAGGGGCCATGGACCCAAGGACTCCGAAGCCAGGGATCAGACTGGAGAAGGAGTATTGGGCATAAAGGCAGACTTCATTCTCTCAGTCCAGGAGGGGGAGGGGCCAGGCAAGACTCCCATCTGGATCTGGGTCTGGATGAATTTCCGCATCATCCTGTCCACCTCAGCTTCTGAGAGGCTGTGGGGGGACCGGGAGGAGAAAGCCATGGAAACTAGCCTGGAGTGGTGCTGGGGTGAGGCCGGAAAAGGGGATCGGCCCAAAGAAAAGTACAGTTGTGTACACTTACCATAAATGTAGATGTTCGTGTGTATTTACTGTTGCAGTCATTACATCTGGGTTATCTGCTTGCAGGTAGCCCTCAGTCGGCCTGATTAACAAAGTCTTGGGTCCTGCGTCAGTTGCTGTCCCTTCTTCCATGACATCAGATAGTCAGGGGTATAAAACATGCAGCCGATACCATTACATCAGTTTTTCTTGCCCCAGATGTCAGGTGCCCCCCTAATGGGAAGCAATTAAATATATAAGTACAATGACATACCTCCAACAAAAAAAAGCAAACACACCAAAAAGCCTTTTAAGCATAGTAAAGGAAAGTAGAGGTATAGCCAAAAGAAGTTAGGGGGCTGGAGGGAGGGTAACCAGGACTGCAACAGTGAATACACTCGAACATCTACATTTATGGTAAGTGTTCACAACTTTACTATGTTCTTCGTGTTTCACTGTTGCAGTCATTACATTTGGGTAGATTCCCAAAGCTATGGTTGGGAGAAGGAATTTAGATAGCATTAGGACCAGCTATAAGGCCCTGCAAGACTGAAGTGGCAAAGCCAGCTCTGGATTTAGAGAAAATTGGCAAATGATAATGCTTGGTGAAAGTATGTACAGAACTCCAGGTAGCAGCTTCTAGGATGTCCCTGGTAGGGACGCCTCTGAGAAAGGCTGTATAGGTGGAGGCAGAACTGGTGGAGTGAGGTCTGATTTATTTATTTATTTGCTGTTGTTTAACCAGGATAGTCCACTGGGCCCAAAGAACCCGTTTTCAATGGAGTCCTGGGGAGAAAAACTCCACATACAGATTATACAAAGATTATGTTACACAATACATAAAATACAAAGATTAATTTCAATACATAGATTATATAGAGAAAAACATAAGTATCAAACAAAACAAGTAATAGAGGCGAAATATAAAAAGAAATAGTATTGTGTTTTTTTTTTTATTTTTTTATCCCCTGGGGGATAGGTTTTCCGTGGTGCTTATAGCAGAAATGAATGCAATGGCCTATCCATTTAGAAATGGTTTGCTTTAAAATAGCCTTACCCTCTGCCCCTGCAGCAAATGCCACCAGCAGTTGTTCAGATTTCCTTTGAGGTTTAGTCCTGTCCAAGTAGAATCTAAGTCGTCTGTGCACATCTAAGGAATGCAGTACCAGTTCCCCTTTGTTCTGTGGATTGGGAAAGAAGGTTGGCAAATGATTGAACTGATTAAGAGCCACACTGGATACCACCTTGGGCACGAAGGATGGATTGGTTCTGAGGGACACCCTGTCCGCATGAAAGATTATGAAATGCTCCACTGCCATAAGGGCCTGTAATTCAGATACCCTTCTAGCTGAAGTGATTGCTAAAAGGAAAGCTGTTTTCCAAGAAAGAAATTTTAAGTCTGCAGTAGCAGCTGGCTCGAAAGGAGGTAGAGTGAGTTTCTCCAAAACAAAGTTAAGGTCCCAGGCTGGGGTTGGAGCTCTCCTGGGTGGTCTCAAATTTGGGGCCCCTCTGAAGAACTGCTTGAGCAGTGGATGAGAGAAGAGGGGAGGTTCTGTGTTATAATGAGCTGAAATGGCTGAGGCGTGGATTTTAATGGAGGAAAAAGACAGGCCCTTGTGAAGCATCTCAGTTAAGTATTGTAAAACCTGGGGTAAATTGGGAGCTGCTGTGCTCATCCCTTGAGACTGGTTCCAGGCACAGAATCTATTCCATTTTTCAGCATAAGATTTTGTAGTACTAGGCCTCCTTGCCTCTAAAATGATATCCATCACAGGTTTACTGAGGGACGGTAAAGGAGAGATTATGTAATTAGCTAGGCTGCAAGGTTCAGTGTTAGAAGCTGAGGGTGCAGAATCTGGTTCTCCTGCTGAGACAACAGGGAAGGAGTCTGAGGCAGGTGACATGGGGATAACCGTGACACACTGCGCAGGAGGGGGTACCAGTGTTGGAGCGGCCAGTCTGGAGCAATCAGAATCATCCTTGGTTTGTCCTGTTTGATTTTTAGTAGTACTTTGGAGAGCAGAGGCAGGGGGGGGGGCATAGACTGATAGGTTTTTCCAGCTGAAGGACAGAGCATCCACTTTCCAGGCTTGTTTATGGGGAGTCCTTGTGCAAAATTTGTCCAATGGGTAGTTCTGGGGAGAGGCAAACAGGTCTGTATCTGGGCTACCCCATTTGCATGTCAACATGTTGAAAATCCTTCGTTCAAATTTCCACTCGTGTGGTTCCATGAGGTTTCTGCTTAGTCCGTCTGCCAGTGTATTTAATTTTCGTGGTAGGAATTGAGCTTGTAGGTGCACTAGGTAGCTTAAGGCTGTGTTCCACAATGCCACGGCTAGTCTGCAGAGGGGGTAAGAAGGTGTACCCCCCCGCTTGTTTATGTACCACATAACAGTGGTGTTTGTCCATCTTTACCATTAGTTGTCCTGGAAGAACGTGGTCCTTGAAGGCTGTCAGAGCATTCTGTACATCTAACATTTCTTTTTGATTGATATGCAGGTGCATTTGACTTGGGTTCCATTTGCCCTGAATGCACTTCTCTGCCAGGTGAGCCCCCCCCCCATGCATAATCTGATGCGTCTGTTGTTCGGGTTTGGGTGGCAGGGGGTGGTGTGAAAGGTAGTCCCTTGTTTTGGTGACAGGCCTCTGCCCAACAAAGGAACTCTAGGCATAGGCAAGGTAAGATAGGAATCATTGCTTCTAGATCTGGAGAATGTTGACATCATAGGCTTTTCAGATACCACTGTAGTTTCCTCATATGCAGTCTTGCATATGGAATTAGAAGAATGCAGGAGGCCATGAACCCCAAGGCTTGCAGTATTTGTCTTGCAGATAAGCAGGGTTTTTGTGGCCACTTGTTTGAAGTAGGTTGTCAAATTAATTTGTTTCTCTGGCGTGAGGTAAGCCATTTGGGAAGTTGTATTCAAGCTTGCTCCCAGGAATATAATTTGTTGACAGGGTACCTGGTATGACTTTCCTTTTGTTTATGGTATACCCCAGACAAGTTAGAACCCTTTGTACAAAGGCCAGATGATTCAAACGTATGTCCTGGCTTTCTACTTGAATTAGACAATCGTCCAGGTATGGGTATATTTGAATATTTCTTTGCCTGCAAAATGTAATAACTGGAGCTAGGCACTTTGTGAATACCCTGGGTGCAGTAGATAAGCCAAAGGGCAGTGCAGAGAACTGATAGTAAGTGTAGCCTGCTTTGAAGCGCAAGTACCTTCTGAAAGATTCCCTGATTGGGATGTGCAGGTATGCTTCTTTTAAATCTAGTGTTGCCAACCAGGCATCTTTGCCTAGCATAGGAAGTAATTGGTGAAGAGTCAGCATCTTGAATTTTGGAATCTCCAAAAAGGTGTTTAGAGTAGACAGGTCCAGCATAGGACCCAATGAATTGTCTTTTCTGGGTAACCAGGAAAAGTCTCGAATAGAAACCTTGTCCCTTTTCCTCTTTTGGTACCAGATGAATAGCCCCCATGCTTGAGAGAGAAAGCACTTGTTTTTGGACCTCTGCCCACTGATTAGGGGGTAGGTCCGGCCACCCACTTGGTGTTGGCAACATGTGGAAGTGAAATCTGCAACTCTGGGACACTATATTTAAAACCCATTTGGTCCTGGGTAATGAGTTCTCAATTCTTTGCATGAAGAGCAATCTTTCCCCCCAAAGGGGCAGTCAACTGACAAGTGCTTGTAAATTTTTAAAGGAAGTCATTGAGACAGTTTACCATAGGGGGGAGTCTTATTACTCCCAGATTTGGAAGTGGAGGCTCCCCACTGCTTAGTCCTGTGTGTCCTCTGGGACTGAAACCTGAGGTTTTTGCTTTGTCTGGGTTTGGCTTGGGAAGACCTGGAAAGGACCAATTCTTAGAGGGCCAAAGCCTACTAAATCTAGGAGGCTGAACTTGTAAGAAAATCTTTAACAGTTTGCATAGACATCTTTTTAAGAACTTCTTCAGCCTTGTTGCCAAACAGGCATTCCTGATTTAATGCAGCATCCAACAATTTAGCTTTAACATGATCAGGCAAAGATTGCTCCTTAAGCCAAGCATGCCTTCTGAGCACAGACCCAGTAACAGCAGCCCTGCAAGAGGCCTCTAATGAATCAAAACCACATTGCAAAGTATGTTTTACAACTTGTTCAGCAGAATGCAATAAATCCTCTATTTTTTTTATTTTCCACACAATCAGGAATCAACATAATTTTCTGTTTAAGCAGTCCAATAACATGTTGCTGATACTTTAACATATGAAACTGGCAGTTTAAAGCCCTAATGGCCAAGGTTGCAGAAGTGTAAACCTTCCTACCCCATCTATCCATCACCCTTGAGTCTCTATCAGAAGGGGTAGGGTTTTTGGCAGTAGAAGCCTTAATGCCCTTGGGCCCCTGTGAAATAGTCTCTGGATCTGCAATAGGATTTTTAAAAAGGAACTTGTGGGACTCAGGGACCCTGTAGTATCTGTCAGGTTTTCTGGGAGCAGGAGGCAAGGAATCAGGGGCTAAACTAGATTCCGAAAAAGCATCATCAACAATGTCTAGTACAGGAGGAATAGCTAAAGGCCTATGCTGAGATAGGAGAAGGAAATCCCTAAGCCTCTTTTTTGAATCAGAAAAATCCTGGCTTTCCCACTGGAAATGCTCCCTTAGAGTATGTAAGGTTTCCTCAAAAGAAAAATCCTCAGGAGGGGAAGCAGAGGGAATGGAGTCCTCTGCATCAGAATCTTCATAAGTAGATAAGGGCAAATCCAGATCATCAGAAGAATAAGGAAAAAATAGAATTCTGGTAAGAAGATTCATAATCAACTTTAGTCCTAGGTCTCTTAGAAGGGGGGGGGGGGTGGCTACACTCGATTAGAGTTATTAGATCTTCAGCCATTCTTATCATTTGTTTTTTAGGCATAGAGGCCTGAGCATGTGGCCTGGGCATCGGTTTTTTAGGCATGGTTTGAGGTTTAGGCCTAAGTAAAGAAGGAGGCATTGGTTTAATATGCAAGTCCGTAGGCCTAAATACACCCTCAGAAGCCGGTGCCTGCACAGTGGCTCCGGACAGATCTAAGGTACAGACATCCGCGGGTTCCATAGTTGAAGCATCTCGCAGCATACTGGACTCCAAATGGGTCTCAGTAGAGGCCTGCGAATCAGAAGTAGCTGGTATCAGGGGCTGTGAAAGCACCTCACTGAGTACCGGCGAACTGGCGACTGGCTTAGGAGAAGCGTCGTCGGCAGTTTTGGAACTCGGCAGCCTGTCTCTGTTTTTATCTTTGCGTTTTTTCGGAATCCTGGTAGTCGGATAGCTAACCGATGACATTTCTGGATATTAAACAGAGAATCTAAATATTTAGAGGTGAAAATATACTGACGGCAGATAGTGTGCTGATTGAATAAAGCACAAAACTGACAGCAAGGTACGTCGTGGTCAGGGCCTAGGCAAAGAATACAGTACGAATGAAAATCTGAGTTATTTGCTTTCCACAAGTAATGCAATTATTAACTTTTACTGACATCAGTAAGGAGCAAGAAAAAGTTTCCCCAACAGGGTACTTAGCTTTAGTTGAAGACTTTGGTTCTGAAACTTGAAAACAAATATTTCAGGAGTCGGCCAACCGGCACTTGCGAACTGCTTCTGCTTCGTGCACCGTACGGCAAGAAAGACTGATGTAATGGCGTTGGCTGCATGTTTTATACCCCTGACAACATCATGTTAGAAGGGACAGCAACCGATACAGGACCCAAGACTTTGTTAATCAGGCCGACTGAGGGCTACCTGCAAGCAGATAACCCAAATGTAATGACTGCAACAGTGAAACAGGAAGAACATCCTCTGGCTCTGGGGAAAAGCAAGACGAATGGAGCCAAGGGGAGCCCAGGCTGGCAGCCGGGTGAGACTTAACTGAAGGCTCGGCTGAGGAAGAGTGGTTGGGGGGGCCGCTTCCTGGGTCTACCCCAGTCTTTGTGTTTGAGCTTCTCCCCATCCCAAGCCCTCTTAGCAGAAGGTTGAGTCCCAGAGGCCGGGGCGGAGGAAGCAAGAGTTGAAGCAGGGGTAGCCAAGGAAGGTGGTGGAAGGAAGCCCCTGAGGATCAACTTGCTCCTCCTGTCAATCAATGTGCGGGGGTTGAATCCTGCTCAGATCAAACAGGAGGTTCCAGGTGGGAAACCCCTTCACAAACCACGCACAGAGTGGGCATCAGAAGGGGAAAGCTGCTGGCCACACCCTGTGTACTTCCGAAAACCTGACTTGGAGGTCTCAGGCACAGTGTCAGAATGTGCACGCGCACACACATGCACACACTATTAAGTTAGAGAGGGGAATGGAAAGGAAAGAAAGGGAAATGGAAAAGAAAGGGAAAAAAGAGGGGGCTTTTTTTTTTAATAGGTTTTTAGAAGACAGACATCCGATTGCAAGGGTATGGTAACAAGAACCTAAAAAAGGCCACAGAAAGTTGAGAACAGATTAACAAACTGTGTTAAATTACTTACCAGGAACCTGGAGCAACAGACCACTATGTTATCTAGAAGTGTGGCAAACAAGATCTGGGGGAGGGGGGGGAGACAGGGGCACTGTGGTAGGGGAGGAGCTTGGAACTCAGACGTGAAACTGGAAAATGTGGCAGAGTTGGATCCGTACTGAATCCGTGTACCCACAGGTTGAAGATCAAATGAAGACAACTTCAGATCTCAGGAATTGGTTTTGATATAAACCTACTTTTACCTGAAGAAAACTTATTTTAACTGAGTTATCTGGAAGACACTGCAGAAAAAAAAAAACAATCTTGTAAAGAGGAAGACTTTTGGATGGTCCTTTGAAACCCCAATTCTTGTAGATCCTAACTGATGTGAGAGATTCTTGACATTCTGAAAAAGACTGCAAAGATATGCAAAATATCTAAATAAGGAAAAACGTTTATACTTTTCGAGTTTAACAGGCTACTATTACATTATATACTATTTAGGTATATTTATGGCTTTGAAGGAAGTTTTCATCAGTATTATTATTGGTAAAAGCCATAAAATGTGTTGGGTTTGATTAGATAGGATCCTTTATAATATGGCAGATAAATGTAAGTATTATAATTAATAAGACACTATATACATATATGTTCGTTAAATATACATAGTACAGTACTAAGAGTTTTGTATGACAGTTTATTCCATTTTTTGTATATTGTCTATGTGTTTTGAATACAATCTGTCATATTTATGAATGATTTTAAAAATCTAATATGTGGATTAATATAATCTTTCTTGCACTAGAATGCTGCCATTATGTATTTATGAAGGTGGTTGCAGCAATACTATGTATCGCAACTATAGTGATACGCTTCCAAAACACTGAATTACATAACATTAAGCGACATGAAGTTTATTTTTAGTTTTATCTTTAGCTTTATTATACGCACTCCATATAACTTATAGCGTTTAGCAATAATATCCATATTCATGTACCAAGTGAAGCAGAAATGGAATAATGAGCAGCGAATCATGCTTTGATGATACGAAATCACCTATCGTAAACATCTAAGTTTTTTTGAATCAAAATGCTGCTATAATGTATCTATGAATGCTGATTGTAGTGATACTATATATCGCAACCACATTGACATGCTTCAAAAATACTGAATTACACAAAAGGAAGCGACATTAAGGCTTATTTTTATTTTTTATTTTTATTATATATATTTTTATATGCATTTTATATAACTTATAGGGTTTACTAATTATGTTTTTAATTATGTATTAGATGAAGTAAGAATGGAACAATGAGCAGCAATTTATGCTTGATGATGCAAAACTATTTATTTTAAATATTTGAATATAATACTAAGTAATATGTTGAAACAGGATGTGACATCAGAATTTTCAAATCCTGAAGTTATATAAAGCTTGCATTGCTAGTTTTAATTTAACGGCCTGAGGAAGCCATTGGGTGAAAGCGCTAACCGAGTTTGTTTGTTTCGTTTACATCAGCTTAATAAAACAGTTTGCTAATTTTAAGTTATATGCGTGGTGCCTTCGTTAAATAAATAATTTTCGTGAAGCTAGAGGAATTGGAAGTATTTTACTTGGATTATCTTTTACAAATGTTTAGAGAAGATATTTGGTGGAAACGTCTGGAGAAGTGAATACTGTTTGGGCAAATTGGCTTAATGTTTGTACACCATATCGGAAAAGTGAATACAGCCTTGGTGTGCAATTTATTGATATCAAAGGTACTGTCATAGTCTACAGCATTATAACCTTTTGGTGTTATAGTTTGTGGGACTTTTTTCAAGTATTAATAACTGATTTACAAGAGGCACAGAGTTCTTGATATACAAGAACTAATTATATATCAGCGAAGCATCTGTGATTGTTGAACTCCGTAACATTAATATTATCAGCCTCAACACCAGTCATTTCTTCTGTTATAGAATATCTCATTGGACTGTTTAGACTGAGTGTTTTTGGAGCAGTGGTAATTGTTTGTCTGCATATTTCTACATTAGTTACTTTTAACTACTGCTCCAATATGGCTGATACACCAACAGAAAATATTGAACTTCCTTATAAACCAGAAATTAATAATAGAGGGAAAACTAGATTTGAGCAAGCTGTCACCAATGAAGTGAACCCACTTATGGCATATGATATTGAGACAGGAACTTCGAAGGACACAACAATAACAGACTATCTGGGTCCCTCGAACCTACTTGGTGAGATGGAGACCAATTTTATGCGGATGAAGAGACTTCAGTTACAAAGACAACATTTTGAAGTCTGTATCAAACAAAAAATTATACCCAGAGGGCTACGGATCTTAAAAATGCCCACTACAGGGACCATATACCCAGAATTACTCTATAAGTGGCAACAAATCAACATAGATACAAGTATTCGGTATATGGAACTTCTTAATGACTTTTTTTCACCACAGGAAATTGAGATGCAAAAACAATTAAACAACAACAGAGACATTTATATGAATTGTACCCTAAAGTTACTGTAGATGGAATGTTAGAAAAATTATTGGACGATATTTTCCTATATGAGAAGAAATTAGTAGAACAAAAACAAGGAAAAATAAAGCGGGATTTACAGGATTTTGCAAATGGTCAGGTATTTACTTGGCCTAGAAGAACTCACAATAATCCAACTATTGATAGTAATAAGAAAAATGTGCACAACACCAGGGACATGAGAAATAACAATAGGAATGCATTAGTAAACAGTGATGAATATGCTAGCAATACTGATATCAGCAAGGCTAGCAATACAAGTAATACAGGTAATTTACAACTTAGTGGAAATAAAACCATTACTACTGTAGCACAAGTTCACCATGAAAATATAGATAAAGAAATAATCTCAGAAGTAGCCATGAATAGTAACACAGGGAATCCAACACAAGAAATAACAAAGGAAGTCACTGAGATAGGAATTTTAGATGGATGCAAACAGAAAGATATCAGGAAAATGAAAATGGGGAATAATAGAGATATAGATAAAAGTAATTATATAGTCCCTTTCCCCATTGCTCAACAATGGACACAAGGGAGGGATCGCTCTATGAGCAGGGGGAGGCAGAAAAGAAGAATACAGGAACAGGAACATGTAGGACCTACCATAAAGAAGATGTGGCAAGGGACGTAAACTCAATAATATGGAATATATCAAATAGAGAATTAACAGCAGAAGAGGTGAAGGTATTAGAAAAAGGACTTAGTTTTATTCCATCTACTAGAAGTGATACAACTCAAACTATCACTGACTTAAAATTATTCTCCAGAAATGTACAGCTAAAAGTAGATTACGGAATGGACCAACAGTTGAAATATGAGTTAAAAAAACCCAGTACATTTGTACCTAATTTGCATCCGCTTATAGATGCCTTTACAAAATTAGTTGAAGAAGAATTATATATACATGAAGGAAAGAATCTTAAAAGTAAATGGCATGGGAACCTTACATCTAGGCAACGTACAGCATTAAAAATATTAGAGAATGATCCTAGCATTATGCTAAGACCAGCTGACAAGGGTGGACCCATAGTTATTATGGATATGGAAGCCTATGTGGCTAGCATGAAACAGATGTTAAATGACAATAAATATTATAGCAAAATCCATATGAATACAGTGGATAAAATCATAGAAAGAGTTAAGAATAATATACATGTATTATATCATGAGAATAGAATAAATGATGAAATCCACAAGTTTTGTATAATTGATAAGCCTACGCTTCCATGCATACAGGGAATGCCTAAAATTCATAAACATCCTTTGAAACCTCCTATGAGGCCAATTGTTGCTGGTAAAGGGTGGGTGACAGAGCCAATATCACTCTACCTAGAAACTAAGTTAAGACCAGTGGTAGAGAAGCACCAACATATCCTACGAGATACCAAACAATTTTTGATGAAATTGTATGAACAAACTTTTGATGTAATTCTTGGTAAGGAAGTATGGCTTGTCAGACTAGATGTACAGTCCCTTTTTACATCTATACCAAATGAACAAGGAATTAAATGTATATACATAAGACTGAAGCTTGATTCACACTATACAGAGGTCCAAATAGAAGTACTGTGTGACCTAATACAGATAGTGTTAAGTAATAATATATTTGTATTTAAGGATGAAGTTTATATACAGAGGGATGGCGTAGCTATGGGCACATCTTGTGCCAATAGCTACACCAACCTTGTAATGGCCGATTGGGAAAAGCACTGTCTGTTTGAAATGGATTTATTTAAAAAATATGTGAAACTGTACAATAGATTTGTGGATGACCTTTTTCTTGTTTGGACATCTGATGAAATAAATCTTGGGACTTTCTTAGATGAGATTAATGGACATACGGATTATTTAAAATTTACCATGGAAACATCACAACATAAGATTAGTTTCCTAGATGTGTATATAGAGAAACTAACTAATGGAATGTTAAACACAGGTACATACAAAAAAAGTTGCTATAGAAACACACTGCTACACAGAGAAAGTATGCACCCTGGTTTTGTTTTCAAAAACGTCATAAGGGGCCAGGCAATGAGAACATCGAGATTGAATTCTACCCAAGACAGTTATAATACTGAAATTAAAAATCTAGAACAACAGTTTATAGCCAGGTCCTATGACGAACAAGAAATACAAATAGAGATAAATAATGCGTGTCATATGAGACAAGAGAGAGCATTCCCATATTTTTCTGACCACTATAAAAGTAACTTGGAGCCTATAGATGAAATTAATAATGGAAATTATAATCAAATGAGGGTATTACTGCATTACACACAAGATATTACAAATATTAGACAGATATATGAAAAATATTGGGGAATATTAACGGTCAACCCTGAAATACATAAAGTAGTAGGGGAAATACCAAGGTATACATACAGGAACAAACCCAACTTATATAGGAAACTATGTGGATCAAATAGGATCATAGCGAATCAAAGAGATATAATAAGAAAGAAAGCTCAAACACCGTGCAGTAAATGTAATTATTGTAAATACATCGATACAGAGGCAATATTTATACATCCAGTGACATCACAGGAATATACATTGACAGCAATGGCCACATGTGATACAAAGCATATAGTATACATTGCACTATGTACAGCCTGTTCTGCCTTTTACATAGGCAAAACAGATCAATGACTAAGAGACCGCATTAGGGAACACTTGTATAATATTAAAATAAGGTCCACAACTAATGCTTTATCTAAGCATGTTATTAATACTTCAGGTGAACACACATTCAAATTTAAGGTGCTACAGAATAATTATACTAATATTAGGCGGGGTGACATTTCCATCAAAACAGAAGAATTCGAAATGAATTGGATCATTCGATTAAGAGCAGATCACCAACCTGGATTAAATGACAGAATTCCAATTAAACCTATATTAAAAGCTAGGAAACTGAGTATAAAATTAAAATGATTAATTAGTGAAAAAGATGGGCATGTAATGGAAATATATGTGCATGTATATAGGCTTTTTGTGAAGCAAAATACTGCTCATTCAAACCACATACATATATATTTATACATAAACACACACACACATATATATATATATATATATATATATATATATATATATGTCAAAAAGAACTAATATAAATTTATAGTAAAAGAATATAAATTTTACTTAAAGGAGTACAAAATGAATTAACTTTATAATGTAAATTTGAAATATATATTCTTCAATACATTCTCTGAATTAATTTATGAAGAATGTAACCAGTTAGAATAAGCAAGAAGAATGTAAATATAATATAATCCATTATAATAAATAAGGTTTTTAAATACATATTTTTCATAATAAGATTATTTATTTATTTTAATCAAATAGCATTGCTAGGTTTAGATTTATTTATTATTTGTTATTAGAAATTCCTTAAATTAACAGATTCACATAATAACAAATAATATTTAATTTTAATTGATATTAATGACATGACACGTGCCCATCATATGTAATCTGATTCAGGTATGCTTATGATACACAATAAAGAGAATTCATGTCAAATTATATATATATATATATATATATATATATATATATATATATATATAATAAGTAATCCCCAGTCAAATAAATAACAAAAAACTTTCCTGTTACAGATTTATGGTTTGAAAAAATAAATACACATATATCATTATAACATAATAAATTTTGGATAATCTGATTAGATAAATATGAATTTAAAATACTTTCATACTAATATACTAATATGTATCTCACTATAATATAGTTAATAATTTAGGTGAACTGTAAAAAAATGTACATAAATTTGTAACATCTTTAATCTATCCAGCGTTTCAATACAAAACCTTATGAATATTTCTCAGAGCATATATAATTTTATACACCGTAATGATTAATTATACATAGAAGTATTATTTACTAAGCAGTAGTTAGGTTTATTAGTGTTAATACGGTAGAAACAACTGGCAGGACATCGAATACAACTATATACTGGTTCACATAATTTAGTGTTAAACCAATATGTAGTATCCATTATATAGCAATAAGGTCAGTTAGTGTTCATTAGAGAAGAAATAATGTACAAGATATTCTATATAACTGTATAATGACTTAGCGCTAAATTAAGATACAAGGCACATTCGAGTTTAACAGGCTGCTATTACATTATATACTATTTAGGTATATTTATGGCTTTGAAGGAAGTTTTCATCAGTATTATTATTGGTAAAAGCCATAAAATGCGTTGGGTTTGATTAGATAGGATCCTTTATAATATGGCAGATAAATGTAAGTATTATAATTAATAAGACACTACATACATATATGTTCGTTAAATATACATAGTACAGTACTAAGAGTTTTGTATGACAGTTTATTCCATTTTTTGTATATTGTCTATGTGTTTTGAATACAATCTGTCATATTTATGAATGATTTTAAAAATCTAATGTGGATTAATATAATCTTTCTTGCACTAGAATGCTGCCATTATGTATTTATGAAGGTGGTTGCAGCGATACTATGTATCGCAACTATATTGATACGCTTCCAAAACACTGAATTACATAACATTAAGCGACATGAAGTTTATTTTTAGTTTTATCTTTAGCTTTATTATACGCACTCCATATAACTTATAGCATTTAGCAATAATATCCATATTCATGTACCAAGTGAAGCAGAAATGGAATAATGAGCAGCGAATCATGCTTTGATGATACGAAATCACCTATCGTAAACATCTACTTTTTTTGAGTCAAAATGCTGCTATAATGCATCTATGAATGCTGATTGTAGTGATACTATATATCGCAACCACATTGACATGCTTCAAAAATACTGAATTACACAAAAGGAAGCGACATTAAGGCTTATTTTTATTTTTTATTTTTATTATATATATTTTTTATATGCATTTTATATAACTTATAGGGTTTACTAATTATGTTTTTAATTATGTATTAGATGAAGTAAGAATGGAACAATCAGCAGCAATTTATGCTTGATGATGCGAAACTATTTATTTTAAATATTTGAATATAATACTAAGTAATATGTTGAAACAGGATGTGACATCAGAATTTTCAAATCCTGAAGTTATATAAAGCTTGCATTGCTAGTTTTAGTTTAACAGCCTGAGGAAGCCATTGGGTGAAAGCGCTAGCCGAGTTTGTTTGTTTCGTTTATATCAGCTTAATAAAACAGTTTGCTAATTTTAAGTTATATGCGTGGTGCCTTCGTTAAATAAATAATTTTCGTGAAGCTGGAGGAATTGGAAGTATTTTACTTGGATTATCTTTTACAAATGTTTGGAGAAGATACTTGGTGGAAACGCCTGGAGAAGTGAATACTGTTTGGGCGAATTGGCTTAATGTTTGTACACCATATTGGAGAAGTGAATACAGCCTTGGTGTGCAACTTATTGATATCAAAGGTACTGTCATAGTCTACAGCATTATAACCTTTTGGTGTTATAGTTTGTGGGACTTTTTTCAAGTATTAATAACTGATTTACAAGAGGCACAGAGTTCTTGATATACAAGAACTAATTATATATCAGCGAAGCATCTGTGATTGTTGAACTCTGTAACATTAATATTATCAGCCTCAACACCAGTCATTTCTTCTGTTATAGTTTATACTTTTCAGTTTGCTGTAGGCTATCACTGGAGCTAGCCGTTTTGTAAATACTCTTGGAGCAGTGGATAACCCAAACAGTAATGCAGAGAACTGAACATGTGATACAGACACTGAAAATATTAAGACACATCCAAAAAACAGTGTTACTGGAACGTGATATGCATCTTTAAAACCATTAGGCACCAAAAAACTTAAATGGAAAATGACGGGGAACAATTTGTGGAGAGAACATTTTGAACTCTGGAATGGTCACAAAGTGGTTTAAAAAGTAAAGATCTAGGTCTGCTCTCCATGAAGCTTCTTTCTTTGGCACCAGAAACATTCTTGAATAAAAGCTGTCTCCTCGCAGAGATGGGGAGACAGCTTCTACAACCACACTTCTCAAGTTCTTGATGCAAAAAAATCTGGACAAAGCCATAAACAATGAGGGGGGGGGGGGGTAAAGGCCAAAACACAGCGCAGACTTTAAACGTGGCTGTTCTAAACTTAGAAAGTTGCTAGAACTTGTGTTCACATGCATTTTCTGAAAGCTATGAAGTCTGAAACTCAAGTGTCTGTCAATCACCCGTGGACTGCCTGAAAATCACAGATTTTTATGAGGTACAGCATAAAAATATAAGACAAAAATCTGGACAGTTGAGAGTATGATCCCTGAGTTAGCAGATGGTGAATGATTTAAGGGAAAAGAGAAATTTGATTGGGCAGATGAGGAGGAATCCCATGAAAATGATAAAGGGATTCCCATTGCCATCAATATCAAAGAAACCCATTTGTCTCAAGAAATCTACTGCCAGGGTAGAAAAGTGGCAGTGGGAACAAAAATATGAAGAGAGCTATTTAGACTTGTGAGACTGTCCTTTACTTGGGGGGGGGGGGGGGTTTCCTCCTTTCTTCTTGCAACCTCCCTAAAATTGTTTTTTAAAAGAGCTTACCAGCAGCTTGCTGTGTCTGTTTATTTATTTATTTGTAAAAGTTGCTGAGGTAGCATCAAGACCCTTGACAAATCTGAAAGACGGCTGAAAAAATATGTAAAACTCCTTGTATAAGAGTTACTTTCCCACTGCATTTTTAAGGGCGTCAGTAGCAGCCAAACACAGACTACCTCTCTCTGTCTAAGGAATAATTCAAAATTTCAGCTTTACATCCACAAGAAGATTCTGAGTGTGAAACCAGGCAAACCTCCTCACAGCAATTCTGGAAGCGGCATCAGTTGAATCGTAAGCACATTTCAAGGAGAGTACAGTTGTGTACACTTACCATAAATGTAGATGTTTGAGTGTATTCACTGTTGTAGTCATCACACTTGGGTTATCCTGCCAGCGGTAGCCCTCAGTCGGCCCGAATACCAGAGGCTTAGTATTTCTGAGTCAGTTGCTGTCGCTCCAGGACTGATGTCAGGTCGTCAGTGGTATACACATCAGGCAGCCGACGCCATTACATCAGTTTTTCTTGCCCCAAATGTCATCAGCCCCCAAATAGGGAGCTAGGTTATGGTGGAAGACCACCACCAGTAGAAAGTAAATAAAAAAAAATCCCTGTAAAAAGACAGAGAGAGAGGTGGGGGAGACAAGGGGGATGGTGGGTGGGAAACCAGGACTGCAACAGTGAATACACTCTAACATCTCTATTTATGGTAAATGTACACAACTGTACTATGTTCATCGTGTTTCACTGTTGCAGTCATCACACTTGGGTTGATTCCCAAAGCTGAAGAAAAGGGTGGAAGCAATCAAGAGGACTGGGGGCTGGATAAGATGCCCTGCAAGACTGCGGTTGCAAAGCCTGCCCTGGATTTGGAGAAGACAGACAGGTGGTAATGCTTGGTGAAGGTATGAACAAAAGTCCATGTTGCAGCCTCCAGGATGTCCCTGGAAGGGACCCCTCTGAGAAAAGCTGCAGAGGTGAAGGTAGCCAAAATTGGAATGTGTCCTGACCCCCTTAGGGGGTGGTTTCCCACGGTGTTTGTAGCAGAAATGGATGCAGTGTGCTATCCATTTGGAAATAGTTTGTTTGGATATGGCCTTGCCCTCTGCTCCTGTTGCAAAGCTGACTAGCAATTGTTCAGTTTTCCAAAAAGATTTAGTCCTACCCAGGTAGAATCTGAGCTGTCTGTGCATATCTAGAGAATGCAGAATCCTTTCCCCCTTGTTTTGTGGGTTAGGGAAAAGGTGGGCAAATGAACTGATTGGTTGAGAGCCACAGTGGACACCACTTTAGGCGTGAAAGTTGTGTTAGCCCTGAGTGAGACCCTGTCAGCACTGAAAATGATGAAGGGCTCTACAGCCATGAGTGCTTGTAGCTCAAACTCTTCTAGCTGAAGTGATAGCCAGAAGCAAGGCCGTTTTCCAAGAGAAGAATTTTAACTCTGCTGAAGCTGCAGGCTCAAAGGAGGGCAGTGTGAGCTTTTCCACAGAAAGTTAAGGTCCCAAGCTGGGGTAGGAGGTCTTCTGGGTGGCCTTAAATTGTTGGCCCTTCTTAGGAACTGTTTGATGAGAGGGCAAGAAAAGAGAGGTGGCTCTGTGCTATAATGAGCAGAGATGGCAGAGGCATGAATTTTAATAGAAGAGAATGATAGGCCCCTGTGTAGTAGGTCTGCCAGGTAATCCAGGATGAGCAGCTCCTTTAGCCTGGAGCCAGGTGCAATACCTTTTCCACTTGTCAGCATAGGATTTTCTAGTGCTGAGGCATCCGGCCTCATGTACAACATCCAGGACTTGCTTGCTTAGGCTGGCAACTGAAGGAGAGGTCAGGGAATAAACCATGCAGCCAGGTTCAGGGCCTGCAATTGTGGATGCATGAATTCTCCATTCTGCTGGGTCAGGACAGTTGGGATCTGAGGTAGGTGCTATGGTGGCAGGGGTGACAGACTGCACAGCAGTGGGTACCAGTGCTGGCATGGCCAGTCTGGGGCAATCAAGATTGCTCTTGGTTTTTCCTCCCTTATTTTGAGTAGTACCCCTGAAATCAGTGGTGGGGGGGATGCATAGATTGAGAGATTTACCCAATGGAAGGATAAGGCATCCACTTTTCAGGCCTTGCTGTGAGGTTCCCTGGTGCAGAATTTGCTGAGCTGGTGAATGTTGTGGGAGGCACAGAGGTCCACCTTCGGGGTGCCCCATTTCTGGGTTACAAGGTTGAAGGTGCTGTGATCTAGCTGCCACTCATGTGGGTCTAGGAGGTTTCTGCTTAAGTTGTCTGCTAGAGAGTTTTGGGAGCCTGGCAGGAATTGTACTAGCAGGTGAATTTGCATTGCTGAAGCCGTGTGCCAAAGGGTCATGGCGAGCCTGCAGATAGGATAAGAGTGAGTTCCTCTCTGCTTGTTGATATACCACATCACTGTGGTGTTGTCTGTTTTGATCACTAGAGGCCCCGGGGAGAGTAGGGGTCTGAAAGCTGTCAGGACATGCTGAACAGCTAGCATCTCTTTTTGGTTGATGTGCAGATATTTGATTTGGGCTCCAATGCCCCTGAATGCACCTGCCATCCAGGTGTGCACCATAGGCATAATCTGATGAGTCTGTGGTTAGGGTCTGGGCGGCGTGGGGTTGTGAGAAGGGAAGACCCTAGACAGGGTATCACGGGGGAAAGGATTCTGCATGATAGTCTCCAGGTCCTGTGAGTGTTGACACCAAAGGCTTTTTAGGTACCATTGTAGTTTCCTCATATGCAGTCCGGCATATGGAATGAGTAGAATGCAGGATGCCATGAACCCTAGAGCTTGCAGGATTTTCCTTGCGGATAACTGGGTTCTGGTAGCTAGTTGAGAGATGTAGCCTGTCAGGTGTGTTTTTCTGGAGTAAGGAATGCCATCTGGGATGCTGTGTCCAGGCTTGCTCCCAGGAATACATTTTTTTGAGTGGGGACTACTTTGGATTTTTTTTCATTTACAGTATACCCCAGGGAGGTCAGCAGGTCCTTCACAAAGGTCAGGTGCTGTAACAGCTTTTCCTGTCTGCCTGAATCACGCAGTCATCTAAGTAGGGGTAAATATGAATATTCCTTTGTCTGAAAAAAGGAATGGCTGGACTGCTGTCTGGGAGTTCTGCTTCCCCTAGGTCTTGTCTGAGCTGGCCTGGAGGGGGGCGGAAAGGAGGAGCAATGCCTACTGAACCTCGGAGGCAGGACCTGTAAGAAGTCTTTAATTGTCTGCATAGATTTAGCTTTTTCTTCCATGTTTTTTAAAACCTCTTCTGCCTTGGTGCCAAACAAATTGTCTTTGTTCAATAGTTTTGATTTGACGTGGTCTGGCAAGGTCTGTTCCTTACGTCAAGCATGCCTTGTAAGTACAGAACCTGTGAATGCTGCCCTGCAAGATGCTTCTACGATTTCAAAGCCACATTGCAAGGTGTGTTTAGTAACTTGGCTTGCAGAATGCATAAGCTACTTTAATTCTTTATTTTCTGCACAAGGCAGAAAGGTAGACATTTTTTTGTTTGAGGAGTTCCATAGTATGTTGCTGGTATTTCAGCATGTGGGAACTCACAATTTAGTGCTCTAATGGCAAGAGTTGCAGAGGTGTATACTTTTTTCCCCATCTGTCTAATGCTTGGAAATCCCTGTCTGAGGGGGTGGGATTCTTAGCTGTGGTTGCTTTTATTCCTTCAGGTCCTTGGGAGATGACCTCTGGGTCAGCAGTAGGATTTTTGAAAAGAAATTTGTATGAGTCAGGGACTCTCTGTAATACCTGTCAGGTTTCCTGGGTGCAGGAGGAAGGGTGTCAGGAGTTAAACTGGAATCCATAAAGACATCATCCACAACATCCAAGACAGGAGGAATAGCTAGAGGTCTGTGTTGTGGTAAATCTAAGAATTCTCTGAGTCTCTTTTTGGACTGAGGATAGTCCTGACATTACCATTGGAAATGCTCCCTTAAAGTATGTAGGGTTTCACCAAATGAAAAATCCTCTGGAGAAGAGACAGAAGGAATAGATTCCTCTGCATCTGAATCCTCAAAAGCAGATAAGGGCTGCATGTCTTCTTATTCAGAAGCCTCAGAGTCATCGGACTCCTGGTCAGATAAAACTGCTGGGGACTCTTTCTTTTGGAAGTGTAGGCTGGCTTCCCCTAATTAGCATGATAAGGTCTTCCACCATTTTTAGCATTTGAGATTGAGGCATTGAAGCAGGTGCTTGAGCTTTGGTCGTCTGTTTTTTAGACGTAGTTCATACCCTGGGCCTTAGAAACTCGGTAATTTTACAAAGAACTGAAGACTTGAAAGAAGTTGTCAGTTTGTGCCGGGTATCGGTAGTGTGAAGAACTTCCTTGGAAGATGGTGCCTGCTCAGCAGCTCCTGACATATCCAAGGTAGAGACATCAGCAGGATCCTTAGTCAAAGACAAGTCTCGCAGCATACCGGACTCCGAACGGGTCTCTGTAGCGGCCTGCGAATACACAGAAGTGGGCATCGGGGGCTGCGAAAGTGTCTCACTGAGGACTGGTGAACTAGCAACTAGCTTAATGGAAGCGCTGAAGGCAGTTTTGGGCCTGTGCGGTCTGCCTCTGTCTTTAGCATTACTTTTTTCAGAAGATCGGTAATCAGATGGCTTACCGAAGCCATTCTGGAATACGGAGATAGAGAGCAAAAATATTTAGCTACAATAAGGGCCTGACGACGTATAGTTCTGGCGCTGAACAAAGCACAAAAGCGACAGCGAGTGACATAGTGGTCTGGGCCTAAACAGGTGACTCTGTAAGAATGGAAGTCTCGGTGTGGTATTTACTTTCCACAGGCGAGACAATTGTTAACTTTTTCTGACATCGGTTAGAACAAGAAAAAAGGATCTCCAACGGGGTACTTAGCTTTAGAAGACTTCTTCAATTTGGAAACGAAACTCAGGTAGCAGCCGACTGGCACTCATGCAAACTGCTTCTGCTTTGGGCTCCTTGGCAAGAAAGACTGATGTAATGGCGTCAGTTGCCCGATTTTATACCACTGATGACCTGACATCAGTCCTGGAGTTACAGCAACTGACGCAGAAATACTAAGCCTCTGGTATTCAGGCCGACTACGAGCTACCCTTGGCAGGATAACCCAAATGTGATGACAGCAACAGTGAAACACAAAGAACATTGTGTAGTTACTTGAGACCCAGAACCAATAAGATTACATATTTTTTTTCTTAAGATGATGGAAAAGATGCCAAAAAATTCCTCACATTCCCTAATGAGTCAAGCATAAACTAACATGGGAGTTTGACAACTGAGAATTCTAAAAAGTGTTGCAAAAGAACGTACATTTTTCCTCCCAAATCTTGCAAAGGCTTTCACTTCCTTGTTAAGGACATATGGCTAGCTGTCAGGCAAGTTACAAGCTGCTACAAATACATCCTCCAATGCTGGAAGAACAGAAGGAACTGGAGGAGGTTCAGGAAATCCAACTGCAATGAATCACATTTCTTTAAAGAGAGTAAAAGGTTATTATATTCCCAAATAAACAACCTATTAATTCTGGTATGTTTCCAGAAAAAGAAAATCTTTCCAAGGGGTTGTCAGAAGAAACTCTCCTCAGAAAGAAAATCAAACCAGAAGAGTGAGAGAAAAACAAGTTCTATACATACCATATTCTTTCATTCCAGTCTATCCACTATGGCATGTGGGTCCTCAACCTGATGGCCAGATCCAACTTGGCAGTTTTATTGTCCCAGCTTCAAACCACATTAAGAATTTCCTCACCCACAGCTAACTCAGATCTTGTTTGCCTTCTTAGCAGCTAGAATCAATTAACCTGAGCTGCCATGGACCCAAAATACTCTGTCAGGAGGATCACTCAGCCCTTAAACACGTCTAATCAAATGGACTGGAATGATCTATCTTTATGGTTATACACATAACCTTCATATCTTACTCATTCAGTCCCTCTCATCCAACATGTGGGTCAGAATAACAAGCTACAGAGTGGTATCAGGGTAGGACCCTTCAAGATGGTAGAACTGAAGGATTCTCTAGCCCTGGAGGAACAGTACAGTTTATAATGCTTGATAAAGGTATGCACATATAACATAGTGGCAGCCTTGCAAATGACATCTAGTGAATAAGCTCTGAAAAAGGCCTTTGACATTGCCATGGATCTTGTGGAATGAACTCTTGGTTTACTGGAACAAGGTTTGCTGTGAATCATGTAAACAGATGTGATGCAGTCTGGCAAATAATCTATGAATTGATACTTTGGACATATTTTTCTCCAACTTCTTATGAGCAATTGAAACAAAAAGGTGCTCATCCTTCCTGAATGATTCTATTCTGTGAAGACAGAAATGCAACTATGTACATCCAAGTTATGCACTAAGTATTCTCTTTTGTTTCTGTAATTAGAAAAAAAAGACTAGTAAGTGAATGGGCTGATAAATATTTGACTCTGAAGCTACTTTAGGAATAAAAGGATCTGCCCTTAAATATGCTGTCTTTACTGAAAATCAAGTAAGGAGGAGAGGAGGACAGTAAGTGGGCTTCTGAAACTCTTCTTATAGAAGTAATAGCTACTAGAAAAATATTTTTTCACAAAAGGTATTTAAGCTCTGCTGAAGAAAGTGGTTCAAAGAATGGTTGAATGAGAGCCTCCAACATCAGCTTTAGGTCTCAAGGAAGAACCAGGTCTCTAACTGGTCTAAGAAGGTGTCTGAGAAAGGCCTTGTATAGTTTGTGTGAGGCTAAAAGAAGTTCTTGAAAGCCAGTGTGAAAACTGGAGAGATCTACCAACTGGATCTTAATAGTGGAAAAAAACTAGAGCCTGAATCAAAAAAGTGATGCAAGAAAGCATAGGATGTCTGCTACTGGGGCTAAGAAAGGATCAATGTTTCGAGGACATTTTCATCAGAGGGTTGTGGGCCAGGATCCTTCTGTTGCAAAAGCTCAAGGATCTCACTGAAAGTGGCAACATATGAAGGAGACTGGAGAAAACTCTCTCGATCCTCTGAGATGGTGTTAAGTGACCAGCCCAGATGAGAAGTCAATGTGCCTCTTCTTAAACATTCTCTTTCTCAGAATGCTGGGGGGTGGGGGTGTTACGGCCTGACTCCTCACAGGAGTCCTCTTGCTGTTGAGCAGTACCTTTAAGACCTGCCTCTCGGCAATGACCCATGGATACATGCTGGGGCTGACATGTAGAAGATAGGGAATCACGGAGAGGACAGTCCTCAAAGAAGTCCGAATGTCTAATCATGACAAGCTTCAAAGCAGTACCAATCTCAGCCAGAGGATCTCACCTCAGTAATGAGATCTGATCCGCCCAAGGAAGGAGAAGGCAGTAATGAAGAGGATATCCCCAAAGCAGAAAAAGGAGACTGCTGTGAAGAGGGGTTCAGTACCAAAGACTTGAAGCAGAGGTCTCTAACACTTGGGCCAGTTCCAAAAACAGTGCTGAGTCGTTGGTCCATAGACAAACTTGGCTCCAACAGTCTTAAGAGTGCATCAGATTCTCCAGTGCTAAACCAGAGACAGCTCTTGGCACCAAAGCAGCAGACACTAGGCCCAGGATTAGTTCTGTCAACTTCAGTGCAGAAAGGCACCAGGGAAGGATCTAACATATGGGATGTCAGGCCAGCACTATCAACCCTCAATATTGACGGAGATGGGTGGACTGCCATAGCTGCCTGTGTCTTAAGAAAAGCCCTAATCATGCAATCTACATCTGTTATGTACTTCTGTAAGACCTGAAGGACTGGAATGAAGAGCTTGAAGGAGGTAGGGAGGGAACTCCAGACAACTCATTCACTGATGAAGTCCTCCTTAACAGCCCCTTTGAGGATTTGTCAGGGATGACTATCAGCTCTGACTGTTGCAGAATCGAAGCTGGAGAGAATGTGAAAGATGATGCAGAGGCTAATTCAGTCCTCAGAGTGTTCTCTTCAGTTCTTCTCTTTAAAGAAGCTGCTTCTGTAGACGTATATCTCTCAGCATGCCTTTCTTTTTCGGAGACCTTTTTGTATTTTTCTGCTAATGGATCTGGAAGAAATAACCCTTTAATTATTAACTAGTTTTTTTTAACCGAAGGGGCAATGGGTCCAAATGTCTCGCAAATAAGTGCGCCACTCCTAGGCACACCGCACAAAACCCCATTGTAAGACACCCACATTTCTGGAATGCTGTTCTTCATCTTTGGTACGCGCACACACACACACACACACACACACACACACACACACACACACACACACACACACACACACACACACACACCAAAAATTACAACTACTCAACCAGATACTATTCCATTAGTAGCACACAACCACTATCCAATATGACTAAACTATCTAGCTTATTTACTTATTTTTTAAATAGTAGTAACAAAGATATTGGGAACTGTGCAATACTGAAAAGGGGAAGAAACTGGGCAGGAAACAATTGCCACTAAGAAAAAATGGGGGCTGAAATAGTCTAGAGAGACAAAAGGAGACAGACCTATAATTGTAAAGGGCACAGAAGAAAAAAATGCAAGGAAGAGCACTTAGTTTTTGCAGAGTATGAAAACCCATATCTGACCGCCATGGCGCCAAATGAGATCAGAGTTTTGTCCACACACTAGGCCAAGATGGGAAAGAACTTCTTAAAAGAGGCTTGAGGCTAAAGCACTAGTTTTGTCAGGTCCAATCCGATAAGCAGCTGAAGGACCCATAAGTCAGAATGGTCGGAGTGAATGAATACGATCAACCACTGGGATAAATGATATACTCTCTGACCCCACAAATTCCACAGGTGGTTCTGTAATTTCATTATGTACAGTGTATCAGCTG
The DNA here is from genome assembly GCF_019279795.1 of Protopterus annectens. Taxonomy (NCBI): domain Eukaryota; kingdom Metazoa; phylum Chordata; order Ceratodontiformes; family Protopteridae; genus Protopterus; species Protopterus annectens. The sequence continues at coordinate 409,278,535 of NC_056750.1, read as the reverse complement.
AATATTCAGAACATTCCTTGCTGAGAAAGCAGTTTAACTAGAACGAAGGACAGCACTTCCAACTGGTAATTCTGTGTTTCCATTTGAAACCTGAGGAATTTCCTGTGAGGTAGAGAAAAGGGACTATGCTCGATAAGCATCTAAGACAGCCAGTATAACTGATCTGAATTCAAGTGTGAGAAGCTTGTCCAAAATGAAAACATGCAGAATGAGACACCATATCCCCTCATTTTACTACTGAAACAAAACAAATCTGGTATTGGAAAACAAGTTTTGTGCTTGGGAGTTACAGAAGAACAACGAAAATGCCTTTTTTTATGAAGATAAAGTAAAAACATGGAATATATTATTTGTGGATGATTGTGCTTTAAAAGCAAACAATATATATCTGAGACTAGGGATGATGACCAAATTAATTTCGGTCTGTATTATAATGATCAAAAATGAACTGCAAGAGTGACATAACAAAAAACATTAGACCCAATGTATCTTAATTTTGTCTACTTAGTAAAGATTAAAAAGATTTAATTGAAAACATATTCAAAGAAAGGCCAGATTAAAAAAAAAAAAGTGCTAAATGTATCTTTAACATTAACACAATTATATGCATAATTAATTCAGTTAGAACAATAAAGTACAGTTTTGTACCTACCATAAATGTAGATGTTCGAAGATCCACATTGCTGCAGTCCTAACACTTGGGGTAGTCCGCTGTCCCAGTCGGCCCGAATACCAAAGTATATGGCTGACGTCGGTCAAGGCGCATTAGTCTGACGTCAGGACGTCAGGGTACAAATGCATGACCGACGTCATATCCTCAGTCTTTTCTTGCCCCAGATGTCAGAAGACCCTAAAAAGATAAGGCTAAAACCAAAAAACACCACACACTCCTGCACCAAATATATATACAATATATACAAATTTACAAGAGTATAACCTCACCCACACAACCACCCCTAAACACAGAGGGAAGGAGGGAGGGTAAATTGGACTGCAGCAATGTGGATCTTGAACATCTACATTTATGGTAGGTACAAAACTGTACTATGTTCTTCATACCACATTGCTGCAGTCCTAACACTTGGGTAGAATCCCAAAGCAGAGGTAAGGGAGGCTGGCAAATCATAAGGAAGCAGGAGCTGACAACATGCCCTGCAAAATAGCCGTGGCAAAACCAGCCCTAGATTTAGAGTAGAGAGGAAGGTGGTAATGCTTAGAGAAAGTATGCACTGAACTCCCAAGTAGCTGCCTCCAAAATATCCTTAGTTGCCACCCCCCTTAGAAATGCTGTTGAAGTGGCAGTAGCCCTAGTGGAATGAGGCCTAATCCCAGCTGGAATCTCCTTACCATGATGGGAATAACAAAATGCAATGCAAAACCCAATCCACTTAGAAATAGTTTGTTTTGACACAGGCTTGCCCTGAGAACTCAAAGCAAAAGAAACAAACTGCTGAGACTGCCTAAAATCCTTAGTCCTGCTTAAATAATAACGCAACTGCCTGTGTACATCTAAAGTGTGCAAAATCTTTTCCCCCTTATTTTGGGGATCTGCATAAAAGGTAAGCAAATGAATAGTTTGGTTTAAAGCCACACTAGAAACCACTTTAGGCATAAAGGAAGGATTAGTACGTAAAGATACCCTATCCTTATGAAAAATCAGGAAAGGCTCAACCGCCATAAGGGCCTGCAATTAAGACACCCTTCTTGCAGATGTAATGGCTAACAAAAAGCAGTCTTCCATGACAAATATTTCAATTCAGCAGTAGCTGCAGGCTCAAAAGGTTGTAGAGTGAGTTTCTCCAACACAAAATTGAGGTCCCAAGCAGGAGTAGGAGCTCTCGTGGGGTCTTATATTCTTCCTCTAAGAAATTGCTTGAACAAAGGATGAGAAAACAATGGTGGGTCACAATCATAGTGAGCTGAAATTGCTGCAGCATGAATCTTAATGGAAGAGAAAGACAAACCTTTGTCCAATAACTCAGTAAGATATTGAAGAGCCACACTCAAATTTGGCTCAGAAACATCCAAATCCTTTGCTGCACACCAAAATAAAAATCTCTTACATTTTCTGCGTACACTTTCCTTGTACTAGGTCTTCTGGCTTCCATAATCACATTCAAAACTTGTTGAGGAAGCTGAGACCTGCCATGGTTCAAAACAGAATATGCCAGGCTGTTAGATGAAGAGAGTGAAGCTTGACATTGAGCAGATGCCCGTCCTTCTGAGACAATAGGTGTGGAATCAAAGGTAAGGGCCATGGAGGCTTCCTTACCAGACTCCTCAGCAATGGGTACCAGTGCTGCCGAGGCCAATCTGGAGCTATTAAAATCATCCTTGGCTTGTCTTGTCTGACCTTTAGAAGTACCTTTGGGAGGAGAGGCAGAGGTGGAAAGGCATACACATGAAGATTTTTCCAACTGAAAGAAAGAGCATCCACTTTCCAGGCTGTGTGATGAAACCTTTTAGGTGCAAAACTTTGGCAGCTGGTGGTTTAGTGGAGAAGCGAACAGATCTATGTCTGGAGTTCCCCATGACACTGTCAATGTCTGAAATACATGAAGATCCAGTTTCCACTCGTGGGGATCCATGATTTGCCTGCTTAACACATCTGCTAAGGAGTTCTGTGCTCCTGGCAGAAACCTTTGAAGATTCAGCTGCAAGCTTAACGCAGTCTCCCACAAAATCATTGCTTGCCTGCATAGAGGATAAGAATGTGTTCCCCTTGTTTGTTGATGTACCACATGACAGTTGTGTTGTCTGTTAGAATCAACACCTGCCCTGGAAGAAGTAAATCCTTGAAAGCCAGTAATGCAAACTGGACTGCTAACATCTCCTTCATGTTGATATGTAGATGCTGCAGTCTGGCAGGCCACTTGTCTTGTATCCACTTTCCATTCAGATGAGCTCCCAAGCTGTGTCTGAGGCATCTGTCGTTAGAATCTGACTCGCCTCTGGCCGGGTCACAGAGAGTCCCTTGTTTAGGTGACATTCCTGAGCCCACCACAAAAATTCCTTTTGAATGCAAGGTATTATTTGAATGACAGTGTCCAAATCCTGGCAGTGCTGTGTCCATACATTTTTGAGATACCATTGTAGCTTCCTCATATGCAGTTTGGCATTGGGAAGTACCAGAATACAAGATGCCATGAACCCTAAGGCTTGAAGGACTGTCCTTGCAGTCAGCCCGGACTGATGAGATAGTTGATGGAAGTAAAGAGAAAGATTCTTTTGTTTGTCCGGGGTTAAAAAGGCCATCTGGGTTGCTGTGTTCAGTCTCACACCCAGAAAGCACAGGTCTTGAGAGGGTACTAGACTGGACTTTATTTCGTTCACAGAATACCCTAGGCATCTTAGCACTGCTATCACATATTCCAAATGCTGAAGAAGCACGTCCCTTCCTTGAGCCAGAATCAGGCAATCGTCCAAATAAGGATAGATTTGTATTCCTTTTAGCCTGAAGAAAGCTATCACTGGAGCCAGAACCTTTGTGAATACTCTGGGCGCAGTAGATAAGCCAAAGGGCAATGCAGAGAACTGATAATGAGAATTCCCAGCTCGAAAACGCAGATATTTCCTGTAAATTAGCCTGATAGGAACATGAAGGTAAGCTTCTTTGAGATCCAAAGTTACCATCCAGTGATCTTTGCCCAGCAGAGGTAAAAGCTGTTGTAACGTCAACATTTTGAACTTGGGAATGTCCAGATAAGTGTTGAGGATAGACAGATCCAAAATTGGTCTCCAAGTGTTCCCCTTTTTTGGTACTAGGAACAGGCGAGAATAAAATCCTAGGCCCCTTTCTGGCACAGGAACCGGCTGAATGGCCCCTATTTGGAGCAACAGAGAAATTTGCTTGTGAGCCTCTTTCCTTTGTTGAGGAGGAATGTCTGGCATGCCTTTGAAAGGAGGCAAGGTATGGAAATAAAACCTGTAACCGTGGTGAATGATATCCAATACCCATCTGTCTTGGGTAATTAAATTCCAGTTTTCTTTGAAAAGTGCCAACCTTCCTCCCAAAGGTGCTGCCAGACGAGAAGATTCTGGCAGCTGAAAAGGCAGGTCATTGTGTCTGTTTACGAAAGGACTGACCCCTGCCCTCACCAGAAGACTGAGCAGGTGAACTCCTGTTCTAGGCCTAAAGACCCTTGAGCTCTGCCTCTACCACGCCTAGACCTACCCCTAGACTGGGAATCATAAGCAGGATATGTCCACCCCTTGGTAGGCCAATTTCTACTAAACTTCGGAGGCTGAACCTGCAAAAAATTCTTTAACAGTCTGCATAGACTTAGCCTTGTCTTCCATTTTCTTTAGTACTGCTTCCACAGGCGAACCAAACAACACATCAGATTGTAAAGGAGCATCTAAAATCCTTGTTTTCACATGCTCAGCTAAATTCTGATCCCTCAAGCAGGCGTGCCTGCGAAGAACCGAACCAGTGGCAGCCACCCTCGAAGAGGCCTGCACAGCATCAAAACCACATTGCAAAGAATGCTTACCCACCTGTTCAGAAACATGAACTAAATCCTGCAACTCTTTACACTCAATACCTTCCAAGCATCTACCTTAGACTTTAATTGTGAAAGGAGATAATTTTGGTATTTCAACATGTGAAACTGGCAATTCAAAGCTCTCATGGCCAAAGTGGAAGAAGTATACAATTTCTTTCCCCATCTATCCAAAGCCCTAGCCTCTTTATCTGGAGGAACAGGATTTTTAACAACAGAAGCCTTAACACCTTTAGGCCCCTGTGAAACAGTTTCTGGGTCTGCCCTAGGACTCTTAAAAAGATACTTATGAGCTTCAGGCACCCTATAATATCTATCCGGTTTAACTGGAGCAGGAGGCAAAGAGTCAGGGTTCAGAGAAGCCTCTGCAAAAACATCCTCTACCACATCTAGAACAGGAGGTATAGCTAAAGGCCTATGCTGGGGTAGAAACAAAAATTCCCTAAGCCTTTTCCTGGAATTAGAGAAATCCTGACCTTCCCATTTAAAATGCTAAAATGAAAAATCCTCAGGAGGAGAAGCAGAAGGAGTAGAATCATCTACATCAGAATCAGAGTAAGGGGAATACTCCTGCAAATCTTCAGCCGAAGACTCAGAAGCATCCGAACACTGCTCAAAACTCCCAAGCTCAGGTTCCACCCTAGGCCTCTTATCAGGAGGGGGCATAGAACCTCTAATCATTGTAATCAAATCTTCTGCCATCTTAAGCATATGCTTCTTAGGTACAGACCCTGAAGAACTAGGGGTAACTCCTGAAACAAAACCTGGCCTGCCCCTGGGAGAAGCCTTGGAAACAGCAGGAGGGCCTAACCACCTTAGGAAGGGAGGGAAGAACAGCTACCTGAGAAGCCCCTTCCGCCTGGCCTACCTCCTGAGAGGTCACATCTTGCAGTAATAAAGTCTCTCCTGGGATTCCAAAGAAATTTCTGGCTGAACCCTGGCTCCACCGAGCCTCTAAAGAACCGACGTCCGGGACGGACGGTTCTTCCAGCCTAGGCTTTGCTGTTTTGTCCTTGCGCTTTTTGAGGCGTCGGAGCATCCGGCGGCATTTTATAATTACACCGCTTCCCAAAAACTAACCTGGCACAATCCAATCTTCTCTTTATAGTGCTTTGTTAAACCTAGCACAAGGCGACAGCCAACAACGCCGTGCTCAGGCCCTAAGCAAGGTATACACAAGGTATGGTAATCCCTATGAGGTATCTGTTTCCCACAAGAAATACAGTTATTCACTTTTTCTGACATCCGGTAAAATACTGAGGCAAGAAAGAACCAAAATAATCCCCAACGGGGTACTTAGCCAACTTGGATTCGGTCTGAAACTCCGACTTCGGAAAATCTCAGAACGCCAACCTGCACTTGCAAAACTGCTTCTGCATCGGACCATGCAAAGACTGAGGATATGGGTCATGCGCATTTGTACCCTGACATCCTGACGTCAGACTAATGCGCCTTGACCGACGTCAGCCATATACTTTGGTATTCGGGCCGACTGGGACAGCGGACTACCCCAAGTGTTAGGACTGCAGCAATGTGGTATGAAGAACATCTACCCTATAATTATACATATGATCAAACAACTCCAAATCCTCAGCATCATAAGGGTATATTAAATATGTAAACAAAAATACACAGTGGGTACAAATAAAACTAGAACTGTGAAAAAAATTTTAATAGAGGTCAGGCAGCACAGTGGAGAGGGAAAGTAAAGATGTGTATACTTATCATAAATGTAGATGTTCAAGTGCATTCACTGTTGCAGTCATTACATTTGGGTAATCTGCTGGCAGGTTGCCCTCAGTCGGCCTGAATTCCAAAGTCTTGGGTCCTGCGTTGGTTGCTGTCTCCTCTTCCATGACGTCAGGGATATAAAACAAGCAGCAGACGCCATTTTCTTTAGTTTTTCTTGCCCCAGATGTCAGGTACCCCCAAAAAGGTAGCAAATATATATATATATATATATATATATGTATACATGCATCAATATAAACTTTACCTTCATCTACAAGCAAATACACCACTTAGGTTGTAGAAGATAGAGAAGGAAAGACAAACTCCAGAATGAAAGGGGAGATGGCGGGCAGGTAACCTGGACTGCAACAGTGAATACACTCGAACATCTACATTTATGGTAAGTGTACACAACTGTACTATGTTCTTCGTGTTTCACTGTTGCAGCCATTACAATTGGGTAGAATCCCAAAGCTATGGTTGGGAGGCTGGAGCTAAACAGCATTAGGTGCGGCTATCAGGCCCTGCAGAACTGCAGTGGCAAAACCTGCCCTGAACTTAGAGTACAGAGGCAAATGATAATGCTTTCTAAAGGTGTGAACAGAACTCCAAGTAGCCGCCTCTAAAATGTCTTTGGTTGGCACTCCTCTGAGAAAGGCTGCTGAGGTAGCTGCAGCTCTGGTGGAATGCGGCCTAATACCCTTAGGTACTGGCTTGCCATGTTGTGAATAGCAGAAACGAATAGCAGAAACGAATGCAGTGGCCTATCCACTTTGAAATAGTCTGCTTTGAGATGGCCTTTCCTTGTGATCCTGCAGCATATGCCACTAGTAATTGCTCTGCCTTTCTGAAAGCTTTGGTTCTGTTCAAATAGAAGCGTAGCTGTCTGTGTATGTCCAAAGAATGCAAAATTCTCTCCCCCTTATTCTGTGGGTTTGGATAAAAGGTAGGCAGATGAATAGTTTGGTTGAGGGCCACACTGGACACTACCTTAGGCATAAAAGTTGGGTTTGTCCTCAGAGAAACCCTGTCTGGATAAAAATTGATAAAAGGTTCCATAGCCATGAGTGCCTGTAGCTCTGAGACTAGTCTTGCAGAAGTTATTGCTAGGAGCAGAGCTTTTTTCCAAGACACAAACTTTATATCAGCTGTAGCGGCTGGCTCAAAAGGAGGCAGGGTGAGTTTTTCTAAGACATAACTGAGGTCCCATGCAGGTATTGGTGATCTCCTTGGAGGCATTAAATTTTTGGCCCCTCTGAGGTACTGCCTTAATAACGGATGAGAAAAGATTGGTGGCTCTGTATTGTAATATGCCAAAATGGCAAAGGCATGAGTTTTTATAGATGAAAAGGACAGGCCTTTGTCCAGCATCTCAGTTAAGTATTGCAAAATCTGAGGAATATTTGGTACAGCTATGTCAATTCCTTGTGCCCGGTTCCAAGCACAGAATCTCTTCCATTTTCCAGCATATGATTTTCTAGTACTAGGTCTCCTGGCCTCCAAAATGACATCCATCACCGCTTTAGTGAGAGGTGTGTTTTGTATGACTACATTATCCGCCATGCTGCCAGATTTAAGGTCTTGAGTTGGCTGTGCAGGATTTGACTGTTCTGCTGGGACAGTAGATGAGGCACTTGAGGTAAGGTCCAGGCTGGGCATTGAGACAAGTTCCTTAGGACTGGATACCAGTACTGGTGTGGCCAGTCTGGGGCAATCAGTATCATTTTTGGCTTCTCCTGTCTGACCTTTAGGAGTACCTTGGGGAGGAAAGGCAGAGGAGGAAAGGCATATACTGTTAAGTTTTTCCAGCTGAAAGATAGGGCATCCACTTTCCATGATTGCCTGTGATAAGTCCTTGTGCAGAATCTCTTTAGTTGGCAGTTGTGAGATGAGGCAAATAGATCTATGTCCAGACATCCCCAGTTCCTTGTTATCATGCTGAAGACTTGTGGATCCAATTTCCACTCGTGGGGATCCATGAGGTTTCTGCTTAGTTCGTCTGCCAGAGTATTTATCTTTCCTTGCAGGAATTGTGCCTGCAGATGTACTTGGTAAGTCAATGCTGTGTCCCACAAAGTCATGGCCAGTCTGCAAAGGGGGTAAGAATGAGTGCCTCCCAGCTTCTTTATATACCACATGACCGTGGTATTGTCTGTTTTTATCAGTAGTTGTCCCAGATTTAGTAGGTCCTTGAAGGCTGTCAGGGCATTTTGAACAGCTAGCATCTCTTTTTGATTGATATGTAGATGTATTTGGTTTGCGGACCATGTGCCTTGAATACATCTTCCTGCCATGTGGGCTCCCCAGGCATAATCCGATGCATCTATTGTTAATGTCTGTGTGGCTGGGGGTAAAGTGAATGGCTGTCCCTTGTTTTGGTGACAGGCCTTCGCCCACCATCAAAACTCCTGTTGCAGGCAGGGAATGACAGTAAAGTACAGTTTTGTACCTACCATAAATGTAGATGTTCGAGTGTACACCCTGCTGCAGTCATCACACTTGGGTTATCCTGTCGTCAGGCGGTCCCCGCAGTCAGCCGGAATTCCAAAGTCTTGGTCTGGCGTCGGTTGCTGTCGCTTCTTCCCTGACGTCAGTGCACCAGGGGTATATATAATGCATCAGACGCCATCTTCTTCAGTTTTTCTTGCCCCAGATGTCAGGTGCCCCTCAAAAGGGTGGTCAGTAATTAGTACCAAATAAAGTAATTTTTTGCACAAACACAAAATCCCTCCAGCTATAAGCAAATACATCAGGAAGGTATTGTATAGATTTAGCCAGTTAGATCAGAGGGGATGGAGGGAGGGTAACCTGGACTGCAGCAGGGGGTACACTCGAACATCTACATTTATGGTAGGTACAAAACTGTACTATGTTCATCGTGTTACCCTGCTGCAGTCATCAGACTGGGGTAGAATCCCAAAGCTATGGATGGGTGGAGGAGTTATAGAGGGTTAGAGGAGGCTAGAAGGCCCTGCAGAACTGCAGTGGCGAAGCCAGCCCTAGTCTCAGAGTAAAGTGGTAAGTGATAGTGTTTGATAAAAGTGTGTACTGAACTCCAAGTTGCAGCTTCCAAAATCTCCTTGGTTGATACCCCCCTGAGGAAGGCTGTAGATGTAGCTGTTGCCCAGGTAGAGTGGGGCCTAATGGTAGCAGGAACTGGTTTTCCATAATGGGTATAGCAAAAATGAATGCAATGTCCTATCCATTTGGAAATAGTTTGTTTTGATATAGCCTTCCCTTGTGAAGCTGTAGAAAAGGATACAAAGAGCTGGTCAGATTTTCTGAAAGCCTTAGTTTTATCCAAGTAGTAGTGAAGTTGCCTGTGAATGTCCAAGGAATGCAGGATTCTTTCTCCTTTGTTCTGTGGGTTTGGGAAGAAGGTGGGTAAGTGAATGGTTTGATTTAAAGACACACTGGAAACCACCTTAGGCATGAAGGAAGGATTAGTTCGTAGAAAAACTCTGTCTTGATGGAAAATGAGGAAAGGTTCCACTGCCATTAGTGCCTGCAGCTCTGAGACTCTTCTAGCTGAAGTTATTGCTAGCAGCAGGGCAGTCTTCCATGATAGAAACTGTACATCTGCAGAGAAAGCTGGTTCAAAGGGAGGAAGCATAAGTTTTTCCAGAACAAAATTGAGGTCCCATGTTGGTGTAGGTGTTCTCCTGGGGGGCCTAATGTGTTTTGCCCCTCTGAGGAACTGCCTTAGAAGTGGATGCGAAAATAAGGGTGGTTCTGTGTTGTAGTGGGCTGAAATAGCTGATGCATGGATTTTAATGGAAGAAAAAGAAAGTCCTTTCTGCAACATCTCAGTTAAATACTGTAGAATTTGAGGCAGGTGAGGCTGAAGTGTGTTTTGGCCTTTAGTTTGGTTCCAAGCACAAAACCTTTTCCATTTGTCCGCATAGGCCTTCCTGGTGCTGGGCCTCCTAGCTTCCAGAATAACATCCATAACTGCTTGGGAAAGAGGAGCTGGCTGGATGTTTAGGTGATTTTCCATGCAGCCAGGTTTAAGATTTTTAGCTGGCTGTGAATAATCTGATTGTTTTGCTGTGTGAGCAAATGGGCAGTTTGTGGTAAAATCCAAGGTGGGCCCTGGGCCACATTCCTCAATAGTGGGTAAAAGTGCTGGCGTGGCCAGTCTGGGGCTATGAGTATCAGTCGCGGTCTCTCCTTTCTGACTTTCAGAAGCACCTTTGTAAGGAGAGGAAATGGAGGGAAGGCATATACTGTCAGGTTTCTCCAGCTGAATGAGAGTGCGTCCACTTTCCAAGCTTGATGGTGAAGTGTCCTTGTACAAAATTTTGTTAGTTGATAGTTTTGAGGACTGGCAAACAGCTCTATGTCTGGAAGGCCCCATTTTTGAGTTATTGCAAATACTTGTGGATCCAGTTTCCACTCGTGGGGATCCATGATGTTTCTGCTGAGGTCATCTGCCAATGTGTTCTTTTGTCCTGGCAGGAATTGAGCTTGTAAGTGAACTTGGTAAGCCAGAGCTGTGTTCCACACGGTCATTGCTTGCCTGCATAGAGGGTAGGAGTGTGTACCCCCTTGTTTGTTTATGTACCACATTACTGTGGTGTTGTCCGTCCTTATTGTAAGTTGTCCTGGATGTAATAGATTCTTGAAGGCTGTCAGAGCATTCTGTACAGCTAGCATCTCTTTTTGATTGATGTGCAGATTCCTTTGATCTGCAGACCATACTTGAACGCACTGTCCTGCCATGTGTGCCCCCCAGGCGTAGTCCGATGCATCTGTTGTCATAGTTTGCCTGGCTGGGGGCAAGGTGAAAGGCTGACCCTTGTTGAGGTGACATGCCAGTGACCACCACAGAAACTCCTGTTGTAGGCAGGGAACGAGAGATATCATTGTGTCCAAGCTGTGGCTGTGTTGAGACCATACGCTTTTTAGGTACCACTGTAATTTCCTCATATGCAGCTTTGCAAATGGTATTAGTAGTATGCAAGATGCCATGAAGCCCAAGGCCTGCAGAATTTTTCTTGCAGGTAGTTGGGTCTTTGTTGCCATTGTTTTGAAATATTGAGTCAGTTGTAGTTGTTTGTCTGGCGTCAGATAAACCTTCTGGGCCGTTGTATTCAAGCTGGCACCCAGGAATGTCATATTTTGCGAGGGTACTAGTTTAGATTTCTTTTCGTTTACTGTGTACCCCAGGCAACTTAGAAGATGTTTTACAAAAGCCAGATGTTGTAAGAGGATGTCTTGCTTTCTGCTTGGATGAGGCAGTCGTCCAGGTATGGGTATATTTGAATTCCTCTTTGTCTGCAGTATGCAATTACTGGTGCCAGGCATTTTGTGAAGACTCTGGGCGCAGTAGATAAGCCAAAGGGCAGTGCAGAGAATTGGTAATGGGTTGAACCTGCAATGAAACGGAGGTATCTTCTGCAACTTTGTCTGATAGGGACATGCAGGTATGCCTCCTTGAGGTCCAACGTTACTAGCCATGCTTTCTTGCCCAACATGGGAAGAAGCTGCTGTAGTGTTTGTATCTTGAATTTGGGTACTTGTAAGAAGGTGTTTAGAATTGAAAGGTCCAGAATTGGTCTCCAGGCATTGTCCTTTCTGGGAACTAGAAAGAGTCTTGAGTAAAATCCTTGGCCTTGCTCTCGAGTAGGTATTAGCTGAATGGCTGACATGTCCATGAGAGCTGTAATTTGTTTTTGTGTCTCTGCCCATTGATTTTGTGGCAAGTTTGGCATTCCTCTTTTCATTGGCAAGGTGTGAAAATGGAATCTGTATCCTCGTGAAGTTATGCCTAGGACCCATTTGTCCTTTGTGACAATGTGCCAGTTGTCTGAAAAAAGTGCGAGTTTTCCTCCCAAGGGGGCTGCCAAGAGAGTGTTGCTTGGCCAGATGAGGTGCAAGTCAGTGAGTTTGCCTTCTGGTAGTTTGGGACCTGTCTTCTCCTCCCTTCTGTGCTCCAGTGCCCCATTGTTGAGGTTTGTACTGGGCTTGTGGTTGTCCTCTGCCTCATGGACATCTGTATTTACCCCTCTGTGGCCTGTCAGTAGCTGGAAAGGACCAATTTTTTGTTGGCCAATTTCTGCTGAAGCGAGGTGGCTGTACCTGTAGGAAATCTTTGACTGTCTGCATAGATTTTGCCTTATCCTCCATTTTCTTTAAGACTTCTTCTGCTTTAACTCCAAAAAGAACATCATGCTGTAAGGGAGCATCTAGAAGCATTGCTTTAACATGATCAGGCAGAGTTTGTTCCTTTAACCACGCATGCCTGCGTATAACAGACCCAGTGACAGCTGCTCTGCAGGAAGCCTCCAAAGAATCAAACCCACATTGTAAAGTATGTTTGCCCACCTGTTCAGTTGCATGCAACAGATCCTGCATTTCTTTCAATTCAGACAGTTGAGGGAGTGTGCTCATTTTTTGTTTTAACTGAGACATTAGAAATTGTTGATATTTTAGCATGTGAAACTGGTAATTTAGTGCCCTCATAGCTAGAGTGGCTGAGGTGTAAACCTTTTTCCCCCACCTGTCTAGTGCTCTGGAGTCCCTTTCAGAGGGTACAGGATTTTTAGCCATAGAAGCCTTAGCCCCTCTGGGACCCTGGGAGATGGTCTCTGGATCAGCAACAGGACTTTTGTAAAGAAATTTGTGGGAATCAGGCACTCTATAGTATCTGTCAGGTTTGGCCGGAGCAGGAGGCAGAGAGTCTGGGTTCAAACTGGATTCTAAGTAAACATCATCCACAATGTCTAAAACTGGGGGGATGGCAAGTGGTCTGTGCTGGGGGAGTAAAAGAAACTCTCTGAGCCTTTTCTTTGAGTCAGAGTAGCCCTGACCTTCCCAGTGAAAATGTTCCCTCATAGTGTGTAAAGTTTCCCCAAAGGAGTAGTCTTCAGGGGGAGAAGCTGAGGGAATGGAATCCTCAGCATCAGAATCTTCATAAGGGGAGAAGGCGTAATCTTGGTCCTCTGAGGAGCCTGAGGAAATAGACACTTGTTCAGAGGATGCATAATCTTCCAGAGATCAAATCTTCGGCCATTTTGAGCATCTGTTTCTTAGGCACAGGGCCTTGAACAGGGGACTGAAGTGCAGTCTTTTTAGGTTTAATAGGAGTCTTCATGTTAGGATACGTTTTAATGGTGAGTGTCGTCGGTCTGAAGACGCCTTCAGAAACCGAAGGTGTTTCTGCAGCACCAACATCTTTTTCAGCAGTGTCGTCGGTAGGTGCTGAACAAAATGGCTGCGTCGGCCTGGTACTTTCCGCCAAAAGTTCCGAAGCGGTCTCGGGTTCCAGATCTGCGGTAGTCAGGGGCTGCGTCGGAGCCTCACTGAAGACCGGTGAACTGGAGACCGGACCAGCCGAGGCCTCGGAGTCTGGCTTTGGTCTAGGCTGCCTGTCCTTATCCTTGCGTTTTTTGTGCACGCCGGTAGTCGGTTGCTCCGACGGCATAGTGTAGTTAAATTTTCTACCGTAGTGTCGTGCGAAATCAAAGCGTCTTTTTATAGTACGCTTATTAAACCTAGCACAAAAACGACAACTAGTGACATTGTGGTCTGGGCCTAGGCAAGGTATGCAGTAAGAATGAAAATCCTTATGAGGTATTTGCTTCCCACAAGAAATACAATTGTTAACTTTTTCTGACATCGGTCTGAGGCAAGAAAAGTTTCCCCAACGGGGACTTAGCTTTAGTGAAGACTTCGGTCTGAAATTCGAGTTAGAAAATCTCAGGAGTCGGCCGACTGGCACTTGCGAACTGCTTCTGCTTCGGGCACCGTGCGGTAAGAAAGACTGAAGAAGATGGCATCAGATGCATTATATATACCCCTGGCGCACTGACGTCAGGGAAGAAGCGACAGCAACCGACGCCGGACCAAGACTTTGGAATTCCGTCTGACTGCGGGACCGCCTGACGACAGGATAACCCAAGGGTGATGACTGCAGCAGGGTAACACGATGAACATCTATAGTTTCCAGGCTGTGGCAATGTTGAGTCCAAACACTTTTTAGGTACCACTGAAGTTTCCTCATATGCAGTCTTGCATATGGAATTAGTAGAATGCAGGATGCCATGAAGGCCAAAGCCTGCAGAATTTTTCTTGCAGCTAACTGGGCCTTTGTTGCCAACATTCTGAAATAGGTAGTCAGTTGCCCTTGTTTGTCTGGCGTGAGATAAGTCATCAGGGCAGTTGTATTTAAGCTTGCACCCAGGAATATTATCTCTTGAGAGGGCACTAGTTTTGATTTCTGTTCGCTGACTGTGTACCCTAGGCATGGTAGTAATCTCTTTACAAACGCCAGATGCTGTAGTAGAATGTCCTTGTTCTCTGCTTGAATGAGGCAGTCGTCCAAGTAAGGATATATTTGTATTCCTCTTTGTCTGCAGAATGCAATTACTGGTGCCAGGCACTTTGTGAAGACCCTGGGCGCAGCAGATAAGCCAAAGGGCAGTGCAGAGAAATGGTAGTGCATTGAGCCAGCTTTGAATCTGAAGTATCTTCTGCATGTTTGCCTGATTGGGACATGCAGGTATGCCTCTTTTAGATCTAAAGTCACCAGCCAAGCCTTCTTGCCCAACAAGGGTAGAAGCTGCTGTAGTCTCAACATTCTGAATTTTGGAATATCCAGATATGTGTTTAGAATAGACAGGTCCAGTATTGGTCTCCAGGCTTTGTCCTTTCTGGGTACCAAGAACAGTCTTGAACAGAATCCTTGTCCCTGCTCTTGCTCTGGTACTTGTTGAATGGCCCTCATGTCCATGAGGGATGAGACTTGTTTTTGTGCCTCTGCCCATTGATGTTTTGGCAGGTCTGGCCAACCATTTGCCCTTGGCAGGGTATGGAAGTGAAACTTGTAGCCTTGTGACACTATGTTTAAGACCCATTTGTCCTGGGTTATTATGTGCCAATTTTGAGAAAAAAGTGCTAGCTTTCCCCCTAAAGGTGCTGCCAGAAGATACATTCTTGGTGCAGGCAGGGAGAAGTCATTGGGACTGTTTCCTATATGGATGTGATTTGTCTTCTCCAGTTTTGGGGGTAGAAGCACCCCATTGTTTAGACCTGTACGAACCTTGGGGCTGGGATCTGCCTCTAGGGCGTCTGTATCTGCCCTTTGTGGCCTGTCTGACACTGGAAAGGACCAATTCTTTGTAGGCCAGTGTCTGCTAAATCTTGGTGGCTGCACCTGTAAGAAATCCTTGACTGTTATCATAGATTTAGCTTTGTCCTCCATTTTCTTTAACACCTCTTCTGCTTTAACACCACACAAAGCATCATGCTGTAATGGAGCATCTAATAATTTTGCCTTAACATGATCAGGTAGATTTTGTTCCTTTAACCAAGCATGCCTCCTAATGACAGAATCCATAACTGCGGCCCTGCAGGAGACCTCCAGAGAATCAAATCCACATTGCAAAGTATGCTTTCCAACTTGTTCAGCTGCATGCAATAAATCCTGAATTTCTTTGTTTTCTGTACATTCAGAATTTATCAACATTTTCTGTTTAAGCAGTGACATAATATATTGCTGATATTTAAGCATATGAAACTGACAATTTAAAGCCCTTACAGCCAAAGTAGCAGAAGTGTAAATCTTTTTTCCCAATCTGTCCAGTGCCCTAGAATCCATGTCAGAGGGAGTAGGGTTTTTTGCAGTGGAAGCCTTGACCCCTTTAGGACCCTGAGAGATAGTTACTGGGTCAGCAGCAGGATTTTTGAAAATGAATTTATGTGAATCACGAACCCTGTAGTATGTGTCCTGCTTAACAGAAGCTGGAGGTAAAGAGTCAGGAGTCAGACTGGACTCTGAAAATACAACATCTACAATGTCTAACATAGGTGGAACAGCAAGGGGCCTGTGCTGATGTAGTAAAAGAAAGTCTCTAAGCCTTTTCTTAGATTCTGAATAATCTTGGCTCTCCCAGTGGAAATGCTCCCTCCTGGTATGCAGAGTTTCCCCAAAATAATAATCCTCAGAAGGAAAGGCTGAAGGGATAGATTCTTCAGCATCAGAATCCTCATAGGGAGGAAGAGAGTATTCCTGATCAGAAGAGGAATCAGAAGAAATGGAAACGTGATCTAAAGATTCATATTCTGTCTCTTAGGTCTTCGGCCATTTTGAGCATCTGTTTTTTTATGGAGGCCTGTCCATGGGGCTGTTGCACTTGTTTCTTTGTCTTTAGAGGTGCTTTAGTCTTTGCCTTTGAAGCTGAAGTCACTTTAACATATAACTGTGTAGGCCTGAAAACACCCTCAGAAGGCGATGCCTACTCAGCGTCCCCGGACCCATCTGAGGGAATAGTTTCCGAGGTTCCAATACCTTGAGTTTCCAGCGGCCTAGTCGGCTCCACATGGGAGTCGGAAGCGGCCTGCGGCTCTAAAGTAGCGGGCGTCAGGGGCTGCAAAACCGCTCCACTGAGAACCGGCGAATGGCTTAGAAGAAGCCTCGTCGTCAGTTTTGGACCTCGGATGCCTGTCCTTTTCTGTTTCTTTGCGTTTCTTGTGAATTCCGGTAGTCGGATGGCTATCCGACGACATTGTATAGTTAAATCTTCTGCCAAAATAGTGAAATGCAAAATTATACCGACGCTTTATAGTGCGTTGGTTAAATCTAGCACAAAACCGACAACTAGCAACGGCGTGGACAGGGCCTAGGCAAGGAATACAGTAAGAATGAAAATCATTATGAGGTATTTGCTTCCTACAAGAAATACAATTATTAACTTTTTCTGACATCGGTCTGGAACAAGAAAAAAGTTTCCCCAACGGGGTACTTTTTTTTTTTCTCAAAAATCTCTTTATTGATTTATAGAATAAAGCAAAACATCAAACAACAAAACATTGTACATATAGTCATTTAGGAGCTGATTGTAGTAATACAACTTGTAGAGGACGTTCCAACTCATTAACGTGAGAGAAAATAAAAATCAAACATTATATACAATATATACAAATGGTAACCAAAGTGCAAAAGATGAAATAATATTATAAATATGTGAATAAGTGAAATAAAAGAGTGAATAAATCCCATACTATACGAAGATAAAAGTTTAGAATCTATTAGTCATAATTAATAATAGAAAGGACCTTCTCCAAAACTTTATTATTTAAAGCCATTTTTTTAGGACTTTTCAGCAAAGTCTTTTGTGCTGAGATGTACAAGTAAGCCATTGTTCTAAAGGCATTCCAATTAAGTTTAGTACGGTCAAGCCAATTTCTGGAAATGTAAAGTTTTATGAGAGAGCAAATAAATATGAACACGTGTGTCTGATTTAGAAAGATGTAATATAGGTATGTGTAGAATTGCAGTTTCCCAGGATAAAGTGGATTTATGATAACCCATTTTCTGTAACCTTACTTTCAAGGAAGTCCAGAGTTTATGTGAGTATTGGCAATACCAAAAAATATGTAAAAGATCAGCTTTAGGAAAGAAGCAACAAGGGCAAGAAGGAGAATTATTAGCATCAAATTTATTAAGTTTGGAGGGAGTATGATAAGCATTATTATTTATCATCAGTTGGGTATAGAACAATTTCATGAAAGGGGAGTGTTCCAGAGTGTTTCTAATGGCCAAGAGTTTTTGTTTCTCATTTAATTGAGGATTATGTTTGTCCCAGAAGTTAGAAAAGAGACATAACGAATCTTGTATAAATTTAACAAGTTATAAGATTTTGATAACATTTTCTCAGGTAACAATAATGTTCTAATTATAATTTCTAAATTATTAAAATCATGCTCCCTTGGCATAGTATGAGCACATTTGGCAATAACCACATCCCTCAAATGACGTAGTATTATGGTATATTTACAGTTAACTTTCAGTGTGTTTCGAAGATTAGCCAAGAACAGATCTTTATGTTTCAGGAGATCCCAAACAATCAAATTTTTTACAAGGGGATAGTTTGTTAGATTGAAAGGAATATTATCCAACTTTAGGTTGGGGTTCAGATGAAGTGGTTGTAGTACATGAAAAGTATTATCAAAATTAATAAGTTTTAATAGATCCTGAAATGCTTTGATCTTGTGTTTTAGGAAATTCGAGATTTTAAGAGTGTTCAAAATATCTATGGAGATGAATGGAATGGCAGCAGGGTTTATGTTCTTGGATATAATATACTGATGCCATAATTTCACCCAAATTGGACATTGATTGTAATGAATGTTATTCAGTTTAGAAATGGAGAGTAGTTTGTTTGCCGAAACAATTAAATAATAGAGATACAAATTTGGCAGTCCTAAACCACCCTTATCTTTAGAAGTTGATAATTTAGAGTAAGAAATCCTAACTGTTTTAGGAAACCACAAAAATTTAGCTAATTCTTTATTAACTTTATCAAAGAAAGATTTAGGAATGATTTGATCAGAAGAGTTGAATTGGTAAAGAAATTTAGGAAGAATATTCATTTTAATAATTGCTGCTTTGGAAAGAAGTGATAAATTGAGAAGTTCCCACCTACGCATGTCTGACATTATTGAAGTCCATATTTTATGCAAATTATTTTGAAATGAAGATAGGCTATTATGAACCATATTAATACCCAAGTATTTAACCCCATAAGTAATATGATAATAGGAGTCCGGAAATAGGTATGGTTTATGTGCCAAGTGATTAACAGGGAAGATATGAGTCTTTTGGGAATTGATGTGATATTCCGATGCTAGAGAAAATGTCTCAATGGAATTAATTATTTTTTTTAAGATCTGTAATAGGAGTTTGAAAGTATATGACTAAATCATCCGCAAAAGCAGAGAAAAGTAAATTATTGTTTAAAATCCTAGGGATCCTATGACATGTGTTTTGTGCTATATATAGAAGTAGAGGTTCTAAATACAAATTAAAAAGAAAGGGAGATAAAGGGCAACCCTGTCTCATGCCACTAGTAATCTTTATAGGGGGTGATGTGGATCCATTAATATACAATTTGGTAAAATAATTTTTGTAAAGAGTTTTGATTAAGTTAATGTATGTGATGGGAAAATTGAAGCATGACATTGTTTGAAAGAGGTAGTCCCAACTCACTCTATCGAATGCCTTACATGCATCAAGAATGAGTGCATAAATTGGGTTATTGTCATTTTTTGTAAGATGAATGATGGATTCCAATGAGAGGGTGTTATCCCATGCATGTCTGTGAGACATAAAACCTGTCTGTTCTTGGGAAATAATTGATGATATAACCTTCTTCAGTCTATTAGCCAGAATAGAGGATAAGATTTTGATGTCTATATTGATTAATGAAATGGGTCTATAATTATGGGGGTCTGTTTTATCTTTATTGTTTTTTAAAATTAGTATAGTTTTTGAAGTGTTCCAATGGAGATCTGATATGTCTTTAATTTTGATATAGTTATACACTTTGAGAAGGAAGGGCGCAATTTCTGACTTAAAGGATTTAAAGAATTCAGAAGTAAAACCGTCAGGTCATGGAGATTTACCAAGTTTGAGTCTGTCAATCGACTCAGAGATTTCAAGAAGACTTAGTGGGGCCGAAAGAATACTTTGCTGATTTTCATTCAAAATAGGAAATGTAATAGACCCTAGGAAACTGTTTATATGATAATTTGCTAATGATTTAGAAGTTTTGGAATATAAATCAGCATATAGTAATGTGAAAATTTGCATAATTTCCTTGTCTGTGTTGTATAGACGATTTTTGAATAGTATGGGCGATAATTTGGGCCTAACAAGATTATTTTTAATTATTCTAGCTAGGGTTTTTGAAGGTATTTGAGCCCATTCAGAATAGGTGACTAATAATCTTTGCTCCTGTATTGAAAGATTATTTTGATGTAATAAAATCAGTTCTTTTTGAAAATCTATAATTTGTTTATAAACATCAGAATCTGAATTTAATCTGAATTGATTATCAAGAGACTGAATTTTTAGTTTCAACAATCTTTCTTTGTTATTGAATTGCTTTTTAAGGTATGAGGCCTTACCAATAAACATTCCCCTTAACCTTGCCTTACAAGCCGCCCACTGAATATCATAGGGAATATCTGTTGAATCTAAATTATTTTCCATATCCTGAATTATTCCTATACACAGTTTACTAATTTCTTTATTAGAAAGCAAGTTGTTATTCATTGTCCATTGAGCAGGCTTAAAATCTAGATTTAATTTTAATAAGATTCTAGAATGGTCCGAAAGGAATCTGGGCTCAATGATAAAATCCAAAAATAAATGAAAAAGAGAATTAGATATGAGAAAAAAAATCTAACCTTGACCAAGAATGATAACATTTTGAATAATATGTGTATATATCTTTTTTCTTTGAGTATTTGATAAGTTGTAAAGGGTCTATAAGATTATAGTCCATTATTAAATCATCAAGAGCCAAAGACGCTTGATGGTTATATGAAGAGGAAGAGCTAGAACGATCAATGTCAGGGTTAATTACAGCATTCCAGTCTCCACCCACTACAACATAATGATCATTGTAGGAAGAGAGAATATTGTATATTTGTAAAATGAAAATATGTTGATGATTACATGGACCATAAAGATTTAGTACCAGAAGTGGTTTATCAAGATTGTGTATGTTAGTAGTAAAGTAGCACCATCTACCCTCCTTGTCATATTTTTCTTCGAAAATAATCCCCTGAAATTTCTGTTTAATTATAATAGCCACTCCCCTGGAATTAGAAGTATCCCCAGAGGCTATTATTCTTTGGATCCACTTTTTATTTGTTCCTGTGTACCAATCCTCCCTTGGTGTATGTGTTTCTTGCGGAAAACATATATTGGCTTGGGATTTATACATTAAATGAAACAATAAAGATTTCTTATCTTTATTCTGGATCCCTCGAACATTCCAGGAGTCTATTATTAACAGATTAGTCATACCTCAATCTAAGGACCATTGAGAGATATGGAGAAGGTCAAATAGTTTATATATGGAGAGAAAATGAAAGAGAAGATCAAACAAGTTTTAATTTTAATAAGATGATAGTTCTGAGTAGAAGTATGTTTCAGCATAGGATTAACTTCCATCTCATTATCTTCCTTCATCCCTAACCCAGTGCCTACCCACCTGAACTTAACTAAAGAAGGAAGACAAAAAGACCAATAAATAAAGTGTAAGTACATGGTCACCATTATCACCAAATTGAAGAACAAAAAATTAAGTAAAGTCCTAAAAAGGACTAAAATCAGGTTATCAAAGCTAAACATATTTACACAACTATTAAAATACAAGATGCCCGACATACATATTCCCCATTCTACTGTGTATTCACAAACTCCTGTAAAGATAAATATGAATGTATTGAATGTAAATAGAGCTTGCTAAATCAACAGTTTGATATAATGCTGTAAAGAGATATAATGAAACAGAAATATAATTAACAAAGCCATAATATAACTAGACAATAATAATCATGAATGTATGTGAAAAGGCTTAAGTAAATGTCATTAAATATGTAAAATAAATGTAATTAAAAAATAAAGTATTGTCAACTAGAAATAAAATATAATATGTATATGTTAATAAACTATAAAAACAGTTAACAGTAATAAATCTTCCTCATTCTAGTCTAAATTCAATTTGTAAGGCTCTAACAGATGTGAAAGCTTTTGTTAATAAGAATACTAACTAGTCTAGTACAGATTCACACTGTAACTATTAAACCACATTACTCCTACATACTATACATCAATTTATAATATGTATAACCTGTTATTATAGAAATAAATTAAGTCTATTTATGCAATATAATATTATTATGCCCTATTATAAGTATATATTAGTTTCAGGTTTTTGAAACATGCACATTGAAGTATAAACCAAGGGCTTCTAATGACCCTTAACATCTGTGGAAAATACATATTTAAATAGTGCAACATGACTATAATATTAATGAACTTGTAAACAAGTATTAATATCTGCAATATAATGAAAGATCAGTAACAAATATAGGACCCCCTGTTGGCTGGGTCACCATTTCAGATTCAGTGTGAGAAAAAAAAGTAGCAAAATAAAGCACTTTAAAATTTAAACGCCTATCATGCCTGCTAAAATAAATGCAACCAAAAAAGGGCCAGAACACTAGATCTATTCAACTGGCATACTAAAGACTTTCATCGCATGAAGAGATCTGGAATACAGATCATACATTTAGAAAGTCTGATTAACAGGCACAAAGGCAGCGATAGTTTCACACATCCGTAGTAAGCGTCCTGATCACGTAGAAAGCTTCCTGCAGCATACAACTCTTCGGAGCCGTTCTGAGTAAGAAAATGAACTTACATGCACGAAACCAAGCTGAAACAAGCAGCAACAGTCCACGACACTAAATACTTGCGATTAACGTCAGGAACAACATCTCGAAGCCAGGAAACCACACAATTAGCGATCAGAAGCCTAGAGGGAACAGACCACATTTTCCGATCCCTTCAAAAGCAAGCAGCCAAGCAGCGGGAAAGACAACAGCAATCGGGATGTCACTGACTGTACAAACAGGACACTGATCTCCTGGGTATAGCAACGTCATCAGGCAGGCAAACAGGAGGGAAAATGAATTGTGCTTGGATATGGATAGAAAACAATAGAATTCTATCCAGGTTGGTAGCGCTGCGTTAGCTCGAGAGTTCAGATGACTTTCTCTCCTTTCTGTTTGACTGACATTTATGACAGAAAGCCATATTACCACATAAACACTCTGTAATGAAGACTCTCAGAAACTATATAAGCATTATGTACTGAAATAAAGATATTTAAAGCAGTGACATCTCAATAAACCATTAAACACAAATAATACACACTATAAAACCAGAGTGTCTTTCTATGGTAAAGCTTGTCATATACACTGAAATTGAAGAGTATATATATTGAAATGTAAGCTCACTAGCTGAAATTCAATGTACTTACATTAGTTAGAAGAATTACTTATTGTGCAACAGTGTCAGGAAGGACCTTGAATAATTTTAAAAAAATATCCTTTGCTTCTTGTGGTTCAGAAACTGTATAACTTCTGTCACTGTAACTGAAAGAGAGTGTGTTTGGATACCTCATCGAAATCTTATTCCCCTTTTTATCAGGTCTGCACAGTATGGTGATAGCTTTTGTCTGTTCAATTTTATTTGTGGGGGTAAATCCTGTGAAAAAGTCAGCTTATGATTGTTCCATATGAGATGTTTTTTACTTTTGGCTGCTTCTAAAATACTTTGAGTGTCTTGGTAGTTTAGTAATCTTGTGTAAATAATCCGAGGTGAAGTAGATTCTTGTCTGGCACGCAGGGCTCTGTGCGCGCTTTCAACAATTAAGGTATTAGTGGCAGTCTCACAATTAAGTAATGCCTTGAATATTTGTTTAGTCACTGAGATTAAGTTCTGATTATCATAAGATTCAGGTAGTCCTCTAATTATTATATTATTTCTGCGAGACCTTGCCTCTAAATCCAGTAATTTGGCTTGTATTTCTGCAAAGAGAGTATCCTTGGATTTTAAATCACGTTCAATAGAGTCTGCTCTTATTTCCATATCCAGATTTTTATTTTCAAGTAAGTCCATTCTATCATTTATTTGTTTTAGAGTTTTACCAAAGTCAGTAAATTGTTCAGAAAAACTCTGAATAGCACTTTGAATGGGCTGTAAAGCCATCTTCAAATCTTCTAAATAAAAATTAGAGTCACTTTTATCTTTAGCACTTACTTTAATGTTCTCAGTAGGTTGTTTGGTGGTTCTTAATCTCTTAGAGCCAGTGTCTTTTTCTGGAGAAAGCATAGAGGAGAATTTGGCCTTGGTTGTCTGCGTCTCCATGGAGTCAGAGTTGCCAGCCATGCCCAGAAGAGAGGTGTGAAAACAGGAATTCTGACACAGTGAGGAGCTTCTAGAGTGCACGTGTCCAAAGACTGTTGAGGCCAAAAATACTCTGAAGTAAATTAATATAAAAGTTTCACTCTTTCAAAAAATGAATAATCCCAGAATGAAGAAGATGAATCAGAGATAATTTCTGTAGAAAAAACTGTGGAGAAACTTCGCTTAAAATTTGTTAAAAAAGTGCAGGTAAATACAAAGCTGTGAGGAGCTCAGTGAATAGGGAGCAGTCTAGCCGGCGACCATCTTGGAATCCCCAACGGGGTACTTAGCTTTTTAGTGAAGACTTCGGATCTGAAATTCGAACACGAAAATCTTAGGAGTCGGCCGACCGGCACTTGCGAACTGCTTTTGCTTCGGGCACAGTGCGGCAAGAAAGACTGAAGAAAATGGCGTCAGCTGCATCTTTTATACCCCTGGCGCACTGACGTCAGGGAAGAGGCAACAGCAACCTACGCCGGACCTAGACTTTGGAATTCAGGCCGAATGAGGGTAGCCTGCCAGCAGGATAACCCAACTGTAATGACTGCAACAGTGAAACATGAAGAACATCAGAAATTTCAGAATCCTGGCCAGAAGTATCATAAGCAAATTCAGTTCTAGGTCTCTTAGAGGGGGAAGGTTGGCTTTCCCTGATTAAAGTAATAAGGTCTTCAGCCATTCTTATCATTTGTTTTTTAGGCATAGAGGCCTGACCATGCGGTCTGGGCATCGGTTTTCTAGGCATGGTTTGAGATTTAGGCCTTGAAGAAGAAGATGGCGTTGGTTTAATATGCAAGTCCGTAGGCCTGAATACACCCTCAGAAGCCAGTGCCTGCACAGCGGCTCCTGACCCATCTAAGGTAGAGACATCTGCAGGTTCCACAGTTGAAGCATCTCGCAGCATACCGGACTCTGAATGGGTCTCAGTAGAGGCCTGCGAGTCAGAAGTATCTGGTATCAGGGGCTGCAAAAGTGCCTCACTGAGTACCGGCGAACTGGCGAATGGCTTAGGAGAAGCGTAGTCGGCAACTTTGGACCTCGGCAGCCTGTCTCTGTCTTTATCTTTGCGGTTTTTCGTAATTCCGGTAGTCGGGTGGCTAACCGATGACATTTCTGGATAATTAAACCGACAACTGAAATATTTAGAAGCTAAAATATATTGATGACAGATAGTGAGCTGATTAAAGCACAAAACGGACAGCAAGGTACATTGTGGTCAGGGCCTAGGCAAGGAATACAGTACGAATGAAAATCTTTGTTAGGTATTTGCTTTCCACAAGTAATGCAATTATTAACTTTTACTGACATCGATAAGGAGCAAGAAAAAGTTTCCCCACTGGGGTACTTAGCTTTAGTTAAAGACTTTGGTTTTGAAACTCGAAAACGAAAATTTCAGGAATAGGCCGACCGGCACTTGCGAACTGCTTCTGCTTCAGGCAACGCACGGCAAGAAAGACTGATATAATGGCATCGGCTGCATATTTTACACCCGACAACCTGATGTCATGGAAGAAGGGACAGCAACCAACACAAGACCCAAGACTTTGTTAATCAGGCCGACTGAGGGCTACTGCAAGCAAATAACCCAAATGTAATGACTGCAACAGTGAAACACAAAGAACATCAGTGTGGCTAGACGTGAGTTTCTGGCATAGGCTTCTTGGATTTTTCTTGTGGTATGGAGGTACATCTGGGGACGCAGGATTAGCCAACTAGGGAGTGGGCCAAATGCTGGGTCTCCAAGAAAGTGTTGAGCAAAGGCAGCCAGGATTGCAAAGTCTTTGGCACAAAGGACTGAGAAATGGAACAGGCCTTGTAGTATTCTGCATCTAGGCAGAAAAGACACTAGATATGAAGATCTTTGAATGGGATTTGCCTACTACACTCGCACCTACCCCTCCTATCTAGCATCTAATACAGATATAGCAAAATAACTTAGCTAAATAAAGGAAGGTTACCTAACAGGACACTTATCTGTTTAAGAAGATATGGTACCATCAACAAAATAACAATCAGTCTTGATAGACACGACCTGTGTACAGGCTGACGGCAAGATAGGAGGATCTATGCTCATATATCCATCTATGTAACCCTAACGCTTATGAGATGAGATCACACAACAGATGTACAACACAGGGAAGGTTAAGCTTTTGTACCTCAGTCAGGCATCAGCAGTAATAACCACATTTGTTTGAAATACTTTAACAATGACCTCAGTCAATACATCATCCCTTTCCAAGTAAAAGGCAAGGTTTCCACTTTCCAAGCCAGAGGACTTGGTGCTGTGGAACAGAACTCAGGAAGTTGTCTGTTCAGAAGGAAGGCAAAAAGATTTATTTGAGGAATACCCCACTGATGGACAATGTCCCGGAAAACCTCCCTGTGAAGCATCCACTTGTAAAGATCCATCAAGAATCTGCTCGGACTGTCTGCCACCAGATTGTGCTCTAAAGTAATTTAAACCGCCTGAACTGTCAAGTGATGATAGAAAGCAAAATCCCAAGCTATGAGGACCAGTCTGCCAAGATGGTAAGACTGGGTCACCCCCCGGCTTGTTTATGTACCATGTGACAGTTGTGTCTGTGAAAATTCTGAGGGGACCTGGAGTTCAAATGAAATGCAGAGCTAGGATAACAGTTCTCATTTCCTTGATGGTGATATGGTCTTTTACCTGCAGAAGACACCAGACCTTCTGGGGTCAGATGCTGGAAGAAGCCCTCTGACCAAGGTATGAAAAAGTCTGTAGAGAGCTCCTGTGTGAGGGAGGGAACCTGAAAAGCTAGGCCCAGATTAAAAAAAATCTGGTGAATCGAAATAAAAACAAAAACAACTATGGACCACAATAAAATGTTTAAGCGCTTTTGTTCGTTTAACACGGAACTTCTTCAGAAACAACTCCATTACACATACATCCTACTTATATCCTCACACCAATTATACAACCATCTTGTACAACAAACACTCCTCAATTAAGTAATTTAACAATTAGATTCCAGAATGAACAATCCTCCAATATTTCTTCATTTAGTTAAAAAAGTAGTAAAAACACAGAGTCATATTGAATACCAAAAAACATGCATTATTAAAATGTGTCTATGTCCGATGAAATATTTTAAACGTAGACATTTTTAAACTTTATGAAGCACTTAGAACTTTTTCATTGATGCCTGGTGTGACATCAGCCCTTAAAAATATCTGCCATTTTAATTCTAAACATTAAAGATATGTACTGAATTTATCAACAAATCTCAAGTCATTAACCTTTTTTTATTACCATACATTGAAATTTCTTGAATTCCCTGCAACTTAGAAAATGCCTAGCTGAAGCATCATTAATATCCTTTTTTCTAGCTAGTACATGTTCTCTAATTCTGCTGTTTAATTGTCGAATAGTCTTTCCTATATAAAATGATTTACAAGTGTCACACAAATGGCAGCATGAACTATACCTTCAGTACAACATGAATATCTGTACCTGTCTTTTGCAATGCATAAATAGCTGTGTTCAAAATAAATGTCCATGGTTAAAATATATCTACATTGTGAACAATTATTACATGTATACATTCCTGGTCTAACTGTGATGTTTGTCTTCCTAATAACTGACACATTTTCTAAAAAAAAACTTTTAGAAGAGCTAGGATAACAGTCCTCATTTCCTTGATGCTGACATGGTCTGTAGAGAGCTCCCGTGTGGGGAAGGGAACCTGAAAAGCTAGGCCCAGATTCAAAGAAATCTGGTGAATCTGCCATAAAATCTCCTTCCTGAGGCAAGAGGGGAATGGGGAAGTCCACAGGATGACAATACTGCAGAAGAAATGTCTTGAGATACCACCGAAACTTACGCATGTGGAGTTAAGCCTAAGGAACCACTGGAATAGTGGAAGCCATAACCCCAGAACTCATGTAGACTCTCTTTCACCACCTGCACAGGAAGAAGAAACTGGAAGAATTATTTCAAGGAGAGGACCCTAGGAGGAGGAAGAAAAATCATCATTGATAGGGTCTGAATTCTGCATCTCAGGAAAACTTGGACCAGTGAAAGGGTCAGAATAGATGACTTGTGAATGAAATTAAACCCACACTGTGAAGAAGGAGGGTTGTAAAACTGAGATCCCGCAGAAGAGACTGCGGAGACGGGGCCTGAATAAGAAGGTAGTCCAGATAGGGAAAAATATGAAACCATGGAGTCTGCAAAAAGCTATGACTGGGGCAACAGTCTGTAAAAAACACTGGTGCTGCAGAAACACCAAAAGGCAAAACAGAGAACTGGTAATGCAAGGAAGAAACAGAGAACCATAAATACTTCCTGAAGAGACACTGAATAGGAATATGGAGATTGGTATCCATGTCCAGTGACACCAGGCAGGCCTGAGGAAGCAGTAGAGAAAACCGAAACTGGAGAGAGAACATTTTGAAGAGAGATTTAGAATGGGTCTCAAAGGACCCTCCTTCCTGGGAACCAAAAACATCCTGGAGTAGAATCATTTTCTGCTCTGGACAGAGGGACTTGACTGAATAATCCCTCGAGCCAAAAGGTCCTAAAGAAGAGGAGGAAAATAAGGAAGTTGGCATGGAGGAGGCTGAGAGATCCTTGAAAAAGGAGGAAGAAATTTCCCAACCATGGCATAACCATGAAAACAGTTTTGGATGACTGGATGACTGAAAGAACCCAAGAGTCTTTAGTGATTTGTTGCCAAATTAGATAAGAGTTGACCTTTTATTTATTTACTATTTACTGACATTTGATTACTGGGAAAGTCAGACTGAACAGGTGCCTATTTTCAGCAGAGGCCCAGGAAGAAAAGCTCCAAAAGTATTACAAAAACATTTTAAGAACAATAATTCTACAATCTTCAAAATAATACAAAAAGTATTTTTAGTTCCTTTAAAATGGGTATTTAAGGAAACATTTTTACTACAAAGGAAATGTAGGTCAAGGAGGGCCAGAGCACTGATGGCTTGAAAAGCTACAAATATTTCATAACAGAAAGAGTACTGTTTACTGGGTCCTTTAAGATGAAGTAGACTCTGAGGAGTAGAAAAAATATAACTACAGTCTTCTTGGAATTGACCGTCCATTTATTTCAGGTTATCCAAATTAATAGGATGTCAAAGTCTGACTGCAGTCTGGCTTGCATACCTTCAACTGGCATAAATTTGGCATATTCACACAGCTCTGTGCTCATTTCCACAAAGCTCAGCAAAGACTGGCACCTTAGCCTATGTTCCTAAAGAGTTTTACTTCCACCCAGTTCCTTCTAGGAAAAGCTAATCGGAGCGGAGAAGTAAAACTGTCAACAAGCATGGTAATTTTAAGTTCTGAAACAACTAAGCTAAGAATGCTTGGAAATAAACAAAATAAAAAGTGGTTCAAGTACAGATCCTTAGGAAATTTTTGAGGTGAAGTAGCCTCCATCAGAAACTACTCCTCAGAAATTATTTGAAAGTTCCCATTATTTAGGTAGTTACAAAGTCAACTGACTACAGGTGGACTAAAACTGAAATGCCTGAAACACATCAACAAATGCACCACCAGTTTACAGTCCATCATTCGTGCCATTATGCATTATATCCTTTATTTACAGAAGGTGCTAAATCTTTCTCTAATGCCATGTTGGGCAAGTGCTGGCATGCTGTAATCTGTTTGCCTGGAGTTGCCTATTTATTAATTTCTCAAATATTCTGGTGAATAGACATAAATTAGAAACTAGTCAATAATCCTAACTGAGCTTTAGACTGGAAAATTGGAGAGAAGATATTATTACAGCATGTTTAAGCTTTGTAGATACAAACAATGTACTCAGAAACAGGTTGACAATATAGGCTAAGGGCTCACTGAAGACAGTAGATGTCATTCTTAGGAAAGTTAAATGTAGTGGTGAATTATTATTGCTTGACATCTTGTTAATTTTTTAGGGTGCTTAACATTAAATTTTGGGTGAATTTTTCTCAACTGCAGTTGCGGGGATGCAAAACCTGTTTGAGAACAGGAAGGGATAATAAGTACAGACATACTGTCCAAAACTGGACGATAGGTGCTACCTACACTCATTGAGTTGCTCACAGAGGTTACAAAGCTATTAAAGTAATTTAGATCAAGTTCATTGGCTGTTAAATGCACGTTTAGTTTTCTCTTTTATATACTCATCTATGTCTTTCCAGTACAGTCTTAAGTAGAAGGCAACGACTGTCTCCTAATGTAGATTTCATTTGTTGAATCCGTTTCGTTTAATTTGTATTCCTTAGATGAAGAAACAGCTCACATGGATTGTAATCCTGAAAATTTACTTTCCAGTTCACCCAACCCTGTCCTTTTGTCTTGGCAAGTTTATGATGCAACAGTCAAATCAAAGACATTTATGGCCTCTTAACCTTCTTTGGTTTAAAGGGCACAGTTTACTTTGAATGCTGAATAATGAACTGCTAAAAACTGAAGGGGTAAACTTTGTATTTTTTTAGGCTTGGAACAGACTCCAGCCCACATATTCAGGCTGGGCAAGAAAGGATTTTTAGGTAAGGATCATCTGGAAATGACTGGAGAAGGACCAACTAGTAAATACTGGACAATTGGCACCAAGACTATTTTTGCTATTAATAAAACTGAGCATCAGTGGGTAATATTAGTGCAAATAAGGTCAAATGCAGGATCTTGGTAACCCTGTATGTATGACACAGTAGGTTTGCTAGATTCCGTGTGCCCAGGATTCGAATCAGTTGATATTCATCTAGTAACATTCAGATTAAAAGACTCCTAGTATTACAGCTTTGTTTTTAAGGATTAAGGGGCACAATGTGTAAAATTTGTTACAGGAAACTTAATGAAGAAGAGGACTGTATACTGGCAACTGTAATGCTAAGTCTAGTATTGCTGCCAAATTGTACATCCAGTTAGGGGTGTCATCAGAAGTTGCGCCTGCCTGTGTAACATACATAATGTTAATTATAGACAAAAAAAATTGTTCCCTTGCTGGTCCTCCTCTGTTGTCTGCGAGGAGTTAGTAGTTGTTGTGAATCAGGAAAGGGTCACTTGCTGTCCTTTGTGAAATCAGTCAAATACTCAACTAGACATAGTGGTGGAAAACAATTTTGTGTTGAATACAGGTCTCAAGATAAGATTAGTACAGGATACTGCAGTTGCTACCAGTGACTGTAATTTAAGGTTAAGCTCTCTTTACAACTCCTCCACTCTCTTGCTAATTCTATCACTTCTTGATAAACTCTGAGGACACACAAAAATGGTCCCAAAACTGTAAATGGCCTCATTCCTTAGTTGGGTGGACTGACAGCCGAACCTTATGTTGTCTGATACTTTCAGGGGCAGCCACAGCCATAATGAAGCTAGCCTGTGAATCAGTCTAGAATGTACAGTCTTTGGAAGGCTGGAAGATCTTGTTGGGATAGGTGCCACCATATGAAGATTTTTCCATGTGGATTTAGCTACCAGTTTCACCACTCTGTCAACAGGAAGGACCACAGAGGAAGAAGACTGGCTGGTCCAAATAGCCTCTTACAGGACACTCTGCAGACAGACCATGGGGACTGTGTGTCATTCTCTTCTCCATCTCACCATTTCAAGTACTTCCCCCAAATCTAGGGTAATTCAGGGAGATGGAGGTAGTCTAAGCCTTCTTCATCTTCAAGTGATGAGATGGATACTCTAGAGGAGAGTCTAAGTGCATACTCCTTTATCTATACCTTTTATCAGTCTTCAGATGGTGTGGGCCTAAAGATGATGAAGAAACATGAACTGGTTCAAGTATCTAGGAATGATCCTTCAAAAAGTTTCCAGACCCTCCATTCTGGTGACTGAAAAGGGGACAATCAGATGTCCAGGCAAGGAAGTGCCTGCAGCTGAAGCCGATGTCTTGGGAGTTACAGGCACCATGACCACCATATGAAGAACAATCTGTGTATTAACACTGCTTACACTGATGCTGAAGCAGCATTCAAGGTCAAGGGCACTGACCCCTATAAGTCAAGTTCTGCATGAACACCAACCAAATCAGTGTTCAACCTCGTCCCCTTAGATCAGCCTTCAGCAGTAGGTTCCTGAAGTCCATTTCTCCCAGGTCTAATGTCAAATGCCTCAGCAGAGAAGGATGGAAGACAGACTCATCTGAGATTAGCATAGTTGCCCTCAAAAACAGCACCAGGCACAACCTCATGGGTAAATACCAAACCCCAGGTTTAGAAGGCCCAGTGACATCAACTGCATCACATTCAAGTCAGCTGACACTGCTGAAGTCGACACTGAAAGACTTACCCTTGAAGGCTGCAATTCTGAAACAGACTACAAAAGTTGACAGTCTGTTGATATAGACAGTGAAGCCTGGTAGCTTTACTCTGCCCCCTTTGCTAGTAGCACCAAGATGAGGGCCAGTTAAGAAAACGTACCAGGAAACAAAATGTATGTACTTACCATAGCAACCTGGGTGGTCTGCATTCATCCACTTCAAACACCTTGGCATCAAGACTTTAGCCAAAACACCAACTTATCCCCTCTATTTCACAATGTTCTGTACTCTCCCATCTCAAGATATAAAGATTATATAAAACAGAGAGATCATCTTCTTCCAAGCCTTACATCATACAGGTAGGGGGGAAAATGCAGGTGGGTATGTTGAAGAGAATGGACATAGATTACTAAGCCTCTATCATTATACTAAGTACATACATTTTGTATCTGAGGTGATCTTGTCTATCCTTTTCAGCATTCAGGACAGCATCACAAGCTCAATCTCCTGGGAGGAGATCAAGAAAATATACCATGGATTAAGCTAGGTTCAAACGAAGGCCTACATTTAAAGATCACTTTCAGGTTATGGTGCAATGCAAAAATATACAAAGACATCTATTTTGCAGTTGCTCAAACATGGTCCGAGACATTCTTGAAGAAATCAATAAGTACTGCCCTAGCAGAATGAGCAGCAGATTTAGCTTAAGAGTTTAAATTCATTTTTCATAACGGAATGTTACAGGTTCACAGGTTCATAGGAGGTTACTAGGATACTGGCCCTCGAGCCTTTATAAGCCTAGCCATGTTATACCCTTGTTCCCTTACTGACGAAGTTGTAAAGTCTATATTTAAAGGGCAAGTCTATGATCTGCACCAACTGCTCTTATCCAAGAGGGACAACAGGTGACACCCACGGGGCAAATTTACGGTTTGCCATCCAGTTGTCTAAGTTACACTTAAATAAGGTCATTGAGAAACTCTGTTTTACATAAATTGGGAGTTTGTTCCAGAGGAGTGACAATCTCTGAGAGACATCTGTCTTCTCCAGCATGTCCTGTTAATGTCACAGGCTAGGTTAAGATCCTTGGAGCAAATGAACCTTGTCCCATTTTATTTGTGGATGTGCAGCATTTTCATTAGGCAGGGTCTGAGACAGCTCTTTAGGCCAGGCACAAGTTGCCTCTCAGCAGCCTATAAGATGCAGAGTGCAGTGACAGGACCTTCAGTCTGTCCATGTAGGTCATGTGTTGAAGGCCCTGAATTTTCTTGGTGAGAAACCTCTAAGGTCTCTCTAACAGCTGCAGGTGTCTGGTGAGGTACATACAAAAGGAAGCATTGTACTCTATTAGTGGTATGATGAGGGAGAAGTACATGGGAGTTATAACATCCTTAGCTCTGGATGTGATGCCCTTACTTATGAGATGTGCAGCATAGAAGTCCCTCCTTACCACTGTGGACACATTTATTTATTTATTTATTTTATTTATTTTATTTTACATTTGTTGACCGGGCTAGTCTAACTGGATACATGTCCATTTTCAGTAGAGGCCCAGGGAGAAAAGTTCCAGACAAAACATTTATACAAAAAAAAGATTAATATTGGAAATTACATTAGCAATTTTAAACATTGAAAATCAGAGTATGGAGGGAAAAAAATAAGTAAATTGATCAAACAAAAGAAAAAGAATAATAATAATAATGTTTTTTTTTAATATTAAAATTATATGCAAACCTTTGTAAACAGGAGAGAAATAGGAAGGTTGAAGAGGAAGTAGGTAGAAGAGAGGAAAAGTCAGAGAGCAAAGAAATGAGATCAGTAATCTACATTAGTGGGGTAAAGGGTCAAAGTGGACCCTAGGGAGTAGGAAGATAGAAGTGAAAGAGGAAGCACTTAGTCAGGGTTTGTGCAGGGGCACATCCAGTGAGATTTTAGGTGAAGTTTGATGATGGATCGATGGATTGATGATGATCGAAGTTAAGGTTGCTATCAACCTGTGTTCCCAAATCGCTCAATACAGGGTTTGACTTAACGAGGGTACTGTTAATATTGTAATTTGCAAGGACTTCCCCTGTGCCAGAAGAGATGATAAAAATAAGTTATGTACTTACCATAATGTTCCATCTGTGTTGTCTTCTTCAGTCTTCATCAACTTGTGGGTTATGGTTCCACCTTCGGAACATACTCGGATGTTAGCAAGTTAAAGCTTCTGAACTAGAGCTCCTCCTACCCTACTCATAATCCCTTGCTCCTACCAGATACCTCAGACAGAGTTTGCTGCCAATTCTCTTAGGAGAGAGAGCACATATCTTAAAAAAAAAGCTTGAAGGATGTTCAGGAGCTCGAAACAGGAATAACGGTTCCTAACACTATAGTACAGTTTTGTACCACTGCTGCAGTCATTACATTTGGGTTATCCTGCTGACAGGCGGTCCCGCAGTCGGCCAGAGTTCCAAAGTCTTGGTCTGGCGTTGGCTGCTGTTGCTTCTTCCCTGACGTTAGTGCGCCAGGGGTATATAAGATGCATCCGACGCCATTTTCTTCAGTTTTTCTTGCCACAGATGTCAGGTGACCCCAACAGGTAGGCAATACATATTGTTAATAAAAAATATACATATAAAAATAAAAACAATACCTTCAGTTACAAGCAAATACACCACAAAGGTTGTATAGAATAGAAAGGTACAGATAAGTCCAGCTAGTTCAGAGGGGATGGAGGGAGGGTAACCTGGACTGCAGCAGTGTGAACACTCTAACATCTACATTTATGGTAGGTACAAAAGTGTACTATGTTCATCGTGTTACACTGCTGCAGTCATTACACTTGGGTAGAATCCCAAAGCTAAGGTTGGGTGGCTGGTCTATAAAGAGTTAGGATTGGCTATGAGGCCCTGCAGAACTGCAGTGGCAAATCCTGCTCTGGATTTAGAGTAAAGAGGCAGGTGGTAATGCTTGGTAAAGATGTGCACTGAACTCCAAGTTGCAGCCTCCAAAATTTCCTTGGTAGGTACCCCTCTGAGAAAGGCTGTTGAAGTGGCTGTTGCCCGGTATTTGGGACTGATTTTCCATGCTGTGTGTAGCAGTAACGAATACAGTGTCCTATCCATTTGGATAAAGTCTGCTTTGAGATAGCCTTGCCCTGTGATCCTGCAGCATATGCTACAAACAGTTACTCAGTTTTCCTGAAAGCTTTTGTTTTGTCCAAATAGAAGCGTAGCTGCCTGTGCATGTCCAAAGAATGCAGAGGTTTCTCCCCTTTATTCTGGGGGTTTGGATAAAAAGTTGGCAAATGGATGGTTTGGTTGAAAGCCACACTAGATATCACCTTTGGCATAAAGGTAGGGTTTGTCCTTAAAGAAACCCTGTCCTGATGAAAAATTATAAAAGGTTCCACTGCCATAAAAGCCTGTAGCTCTGAGACTCTTCGTGTTGAAGTTAATGCCAGGAGCAGAGCTGTTTTCCATGATAAAACTTTTAGATTGGCTGTATTGGCTGGCTCAAAAGGTGGCAGGGTCATTTTTTCCAAAACGAAATTGAGGTCCCAAGTTGGTGTTGGTGCTCTCTAGGGCGGTCTTATGTTTTTTGCCCCTCTGAGGTACTGCTTTAGCAAGGGATGAGAGAATAAAGGAGGATCCGTGTTGTAATGAGCCAAAATGGCAGAGGCGTGGATCTTAATTGATGAGATGGATAGGCCTCTGTCCAGCATCTCAGTTAAGTATTGTAAAATATGAGGAATGTTTGGAACAAGAGGGTCAAGGTTTTGGGCCTGGTTCCAGGTGTAGAATCTCTTCCATTTTTCTGAGTAAGCTTTCCTGGTGCTAGGCCTCCTGGCCTCCAAAATGACATCCATAACAGCTTTAAAGAGAGGTGTTGCCTGTTTGGCTAATGTATCTGCCATGCAGCTAGGTTTAGGGGTTTTGAGCTGTCCGTGCAGGATCTGATTGTTTTGAATCAGAAGGTGTGGAATTTGAGGCAAAATCCATGGTGGTCCTTGAGCCAAGTTCCTCAAGAAAGGGTACCAGTGCTGGCGTGGCCAGTCTGGAGCAATCAGTATCATCTGTGGTTTTTCTTGTTTGGCTTTTAGGAGTACCTTTGAAAGGAGAGGCAGTGGCGAGAAGGCATAAACGTTTAGGTTTTTCCAGCTGAACAGGAGAGCGTCCATTTTCCATGCTTGTTTGTGATAAGTCCTTGTGCAGAATTTTTGTAGTTGGCAATTCAGTGGGGAGGCAAAAAGATCTATGTCTAGGCACCCCCATTTTTGAGTTACCATGCTGAAGATTTGTGGATTCGACTTCCATTCGTGAGGGTCCATGATATTTCTGCTTAGATTGTCTGCCAGAGTATTTTTCTTTCCTGGCAGGAATTGTGCTTGCAGGTGAACTTGATACGTTAGAGCTGTGTCCCACAAGGTCATGGCTTGCCTGCATAGGGGATAAGAATGAGTGCCCCCCTGCTTGTTTATGTACCACTTTACTGTGGTGTTGTCGGTCTTTAGTAGTAATTGTCTTGGGTGCAGAAGGTCCTTGAAAGATGTTAGGGCATTTTGAACAGCCAACATCTCTTTTTGATTGATGTGAAGATACATCTGGTCTGTGGTCCACTTGCCCTGAATGCATTTTCCTGCCATGTGTGCTCCCCAGGCGTAATCCGAAGCATCTGTTTGCCTGGCTGTTGGTTGGGTAAAAGGCTGACCCTTGCTCAGGTGACATGCCTGTGCCCACCATCGAAACTCCTGCTGTAGGCAGGGTATCATTGGTATTACTGTTTCTAAACTGTGAGTGTTGAGTCCAAACACTTTTTAGGTACCATTGTAATTTCCTCATATGCAGTCTGGCATATGGTACAAGTAGAATGCAGGATGCCATGAATCCCAGGGCCTGCATAATTTTTCTTGCAGGGAGATGGGACTTTTTTGCCAGTAATTGAAAATATTGAGTTAGTTGAACTTGTTTGTCTGGCGTGAGGTAAGCCATCTGGGCCGGTGTATTTAAGCTGGCACCCAGGAATATAATCTGTTGTGAGGGCACTAGTTTTGACTTCCTTTCGTTTACTGTGTACCCTAGAGAAATTAGAAACCTTTTTACAAACGCCAGATGCTGTAGAAGAATGTCCTTTGTCTCTGCTTGAATAAGGCAGTCTTCCAGGTATGGATATATTTGAATTCCTTTTTGTCTGCAAAATGCAATTACTGGTGCCAGGCACTTTGTGAAGACCCTGGGCACAGTAGATAAGCCAAAGGGCAGTGCAGAGAATTGGTAGTATATTGTACCAGCTTTGAATCTGAGGTATCTTCTGCAAGTTTGTCTGATGGGGACATGCAGGTATGCCTCTTTGAGGTCCAGCGTAACAAGCCAAGCCTTCTTGCCCAGCATGGGTAGAAGCTGCTGTAATGTCAACATTTTGCATTTTGGAATATCCAGGTAAGTATTCAGAATTGAAAAATCTAGTATGGGCCTCCAGGCCTTGTCCTTTCTGGGGACCAGGAAGAGTCTTGAGTAAAATCCTTGTCCTTGTTCCTGTTGTGGTACTTTTTGAATAGCTCTCATGTCCATGAGGGCTGAAATTTGTTTGTGTGCCTCTGCCCATTGATTTTGTGGCAGGTCTGGCATTCCTTTTAGCCTTGGTAAAGTATGAAAGTGGAACCTGTAACCTTAAGACACAATATTCAGAACCCATTTGTCTTGGGTGATTGCTTCCCCTTTGGGGACTTCCAAAAGGGACGTGCTTGGCGTACAAAGGGGAAAGTCATTGTGACTGTTTCCTGTAAGGTTGAGATTTGTCCTCTCCTCCTTTTGGGGTTGAGATGCCCCACTGTCGTTGTCTGTTTGAGCCTTGGGGTTGAGATCTGCCTCTTGGGCGTCTGTATCTGCCTCTCTGTGGCCTGTCTGACACTGGAAAGGACCAATTCTTTGTTGGCCAATTTCTGCTAAACCAAGGTGGCTGTACCTGTAAGAAATCCTTGACTGTTTGCATAGATTTAGCTTTATCCTCCATTTTCTTTAACACCTCTTCTGCCTTAACACCAAACAAGGTATCATGCTGTAAAGGAGCATCCAATAATTTTGCCTTAATATGATCAGGTAAACTGTTCTTTTAACCAAGCATGTCTTTGAATGACAGAACCTGTAACTGCGGCTCTACAAGAGGTCTATAAAGAATCAAAACCACATTGCAGAGTATGTTTTTCCACCTGTTCAACTGCATGCAATAAATCCTGCATTTACAATCAGGAGCTTCTGAGCTTGCAAGCATTTTCTGTTTTAACTGAGCCATTAAATATTGTTGGTAGTTAAGCATGTGAAACTGGCAATTTAAAGCTCTTACCGCTAAGGTTGCAGAAGTGTATACTTTTCTTCCCCCATCTATCCAAAACTCTGGAATCTCTATCAGAGGGTACTGGATTTTTTGCAATGGAAGCCTTAACTCCGTTTGGACCCTGGGAAATAGTTTCTGGGTCAGCAGAAGGGTTTTTGTAAAGAAACTTGTGAGAATCAGGGACTCTATAGTACCTGTCTGGCTTGGCTGGAGCAGGGGGAAAAGAATCAGGAGATGAGCTGGATTCAGAGAACACATCATTCACAATGTCTAGCACAGGCGGAATAGCCAGCGGCCTGTGCTAAGGCAATAAAAGGAAATCCCTGAGCCTTTTCTTGGATTCTGAGTAATCCTGGCTTTTCCAATGGAAATGCTCCCTCATGGTATGTAAAGTTTCCCCAAAAGAATAATCCTCAGGAGGAGAGGCTGAAGGGATATATTCTTCAGCATCAGAGTCCTCATGGGGGGGTGGGGGTGGGGGGGAGAGTATCCCTGGTCTGAAGAGGAATCAGAGGAAATGGAAACCTGATCAGAGGAATCATAGTCTGTATCCTGCCTAGGCCTTTTCTCAGGAGGGGGATGGGAACCCCTGATTAGAGTAATGAGGTCTTCTGCCATTCTAAGCATCTGTTTCTTAGGCATGGAGGACTGTCCAGGAGAATGCTGTACTTGTTTCTTTGTCTTTAATGGTACCTTTGTCTTGGCTGTTGTTTTAATAGTAAGTTGTGAAGGTCTGAAAACACCCTCAGAAGCCGATGCCTGCTCAGCGGCTCCGGACCCATCTGAGGGATTAGTTTCCGTAGGCCCAATACCTTGAGTTTCCAGAGGCCTAGTTGCCTTCAATGGGAGTCGGAAGCAGCCTGTGGCTCTGAGGTAGCAGGTGTCAGGGGCTGCGAAAGCGCCTCACTGAGAACTGGCGACTGGCCTAGAAGAGGTTTCGTCGGCTGTTTTGGACCTCGGATGCCTGTCTTTATCCTTGTCTTTGCAATTTTTCAGTATTGATGTCGTCGGTTGATCAGACAGCATGGAATAATTGAACCTTCGGCCAAAGTAGTGCAAAGCAAAATCAAAATGTCTTCTTATTAAATCTTTGTTCTTTGTTAAATCTAGCACAAAACCAACAACTAGTGAAGTCGTGATCAGGGCCTAGGCATGGAATACAGTAAGAGTGGAATTCCTTATGAGGTATTTGCTTCCCACAAGAAATACAATTATTAACTTTTTCTGACATCGGTCTGAGGCAAGAAAAAAAGTTTCCCCAACGGGGTACTTAGCTTTATTGAAGACTTCGGATCTGAAATTCGACTTCGAAAATCTCAGGAGTCGGCAGACCGGCACTTGCGAACTGCTTCTGCTTCGGGCACTGTGCGGCAAGAAAGACTGAAGAAAATGGCGTCGGATGCATCTTATATACCCCTGGCGCACTGACGTCTGGGAAGAAGCGACAGCAACTGACGCCGGACCAAGACTTTGGAACTCTGGTCGACTGCGGGACCGCCTGACGGCAGGATAACCCAAGTGTAATGACTGCAACAGTGTAACACAATGAACATCCATAAGGTCCTTCAGATACAAGGAAAGGTGGAAGAAGGGAGGAAAGGTTGATGGAGACTAAAGCAGACAACACAGATGGAATGTCACAGTAAATACATAACTTCTTTATCTGGTGTTGTCTGTTCAGTCTCCATCAACCTGTGGGGACAGAGTCCTCAGCTACATAGATCTGGGTGGCCTTCATGGAAGGATATTCTGGAGCATTGCAGAGCCAAAGGCATCCCTATTCCTGGAGATATCAAGTTTGTAATGCGAGATAAAATTGCGAAAATTTGCCCGTGAAGCAGCTGCACAAATGTCTTCCAAACAGACCCTAGACCAAAAGGCCCGAGACATGGCTATGGACCTTATGGAATGATCACTGACTTGCCCAGGGTAAGGGAACATTCTTAGAAGAATATATGCAAGAGATACAATCCCACAACCATCTAGCTATGTTAACTTTGACAACCGCTTTCCCTTTTTTGTAATCTGAGAAATTCACAAACAGTTGGTCAGACTTTCTGAAAAATTTTGTTCTAACCAGGTAGAAGCACAATTGTCTATGAACGTGCAGCATATATTCTCCCTTATTCTGAAAACTTGAAAACACACGGAACTTGATGGACTGATTAAAAGTATTTTCTGTAGTGACCGTAGGTAAGAAAGAGGGATTATCACACAGAGTAACTCTGTCTTTATGTAAGATAAGTTAGGGGGATTTGGAAGATGAGGCTTGAAAGCTCAGATACTCGTTTGGCAGATGTAATGTCCACTAAAATGGCTGTTTTCCAGGACAAACATTTTAAATCTACCTTTGCAGCCAGTTCAAAGGGAGGTAAGATCACTGCTTGGAAAACCATAGTGACGTTGCACGGAGAGTTAGGGTCTATGACAGGCGGACAAAGTAGAAACATACCTCTAAGAAAAGCTTTGCATAGTCTAGACGAAGCTAAGGATTCAGAATTTTCTCCAATATGGAAATTAGCGATGGCTGCCAACTGAACTTTTGACAGCAGAAACACTGTCCTCAACAAAGAAGTTCAATACTGCCGGAATGGGCACCATGAGCGGGTCAATGTGTTGCTGCTAGACCCACATGGAAAACCTTTTCCATTTACTTCTACATATTTTCCTGGTAGAGGTCTTAAAGGAAGAAATCAAAATCTTCTGAACTGTTGAAGAAAGCCTGGAATGTCTAGCCATCATAACTAGAGAAATAATGTAGTTAATTTCAAGTTGTGGAGATCCAGATGGAGTTGCCGAGAGGGGTGAGACAGGAGATTTGAAAAGGGTTCCAGCATCCATGGTGGGCAAATCAGAGGAGACCACAGGAAGGTGAACCAGACTTGTTGAGGCTAGAAGGGAGCAATGAGGATCACTTTGCTCTTCAATCTGCTTGCTTTCTGAAGAAATTTGGGCATCAGCAGAACACGTGGGAATGCATAAAGTAGACCGGGGGGACAAGCATGGACTAGAGCATCTCTTGGTGACTGTCCCTGTGGAGGGATCAGGGCAAAGTTCCTGCTGCATTTGTTGTTGAGGGGAGAAGCAAAGACGTCGCAGCAAGGTTGACCCCATTTGAGGAAAATCCTGTCTGCCACTGACTGATTTACAGACCACTCCTGGGTAATCAATAAAACTCTGCTGAGCCTGTCTGCTAGTATGCTGTGCTCCCCCGGAATGTGCACTGTGATTAGAAAACAGTTGGTAGAGATAGGTCATTGCCACACTCTCACTGCTTTTCAACATAGGGGGCAAGACCTGGTCCTATTTTGTCTGTTGATACACCACACAAAACTGACATGTTTTCGGTCTGAATCTCAATTGCCCCTACAGGAAGAAAGGAGTGGAATGCCTGCAAGGCTAGAAGCAACACCCTCATCTCTAGAACGCGGATATGCATGTTGAAAACCTGGGGAGTCCACATGCCTTGAACTGTACACCCCAGATAAAAAAAAAAAAAAAACAACCCAGCTGGGAGGCGTCCATGGTTAGCATGGCAATGGGAGTGGAGAGAACAAACTGTCAACCTTGTGCGACTTCTGGGTCATGCAGCCACCAGGTCTATATTATTTTGTCAAAAAGAAAGTGTTCAGCGAACACACCTTCATCGACAAGTAAACAGCGAACTCTGTAATCGCCAAACGGCCAAATCAGCAACTTTTTTCCCAGGGGGAAAAAAGTGTTTGGCCGTCATCGGAGATTTGCAGTTTTCCCCACTGTAGTGCGATCTCAGAGTTGGTTTATTTAGTTGGGGGGGGCATAGCCCCCCACTATGTAGAGTTTGAACGTTTGTTTTCTGTTTATTAGGCCAAGCGCCGCCCCCCCCCCCCCTGGAAAAAAGTCACCGATTTGGCCATTCGGTGATTACAGGGTTTGTTATTTACTTGTCGATGAAGACATGTTCACTGAACAAATCTTTTGACAAGATAGTATAGACCCGCAGCCACCACAATAGAGAATTTTTGCACACCTATGACAATCTTATAGGATGGTTCAGGGGTTGGTCAGAAGGGACCGCTAAACTGACAATGACCAATGAAGAATTCTCACATGTAAATGAGCTGTCAGAAGTAATGTTATTGTTGTGGCCATAGAGCCCGAAGCCCTAAGGACAAGATGTGTTGGAGGAATTGGAATAGCTAGCATTTGTTTGTTTGTTTGATATAAGGAATGTATCCTGTCTGGCGGGAGATAGGCCAGGGTTCGTGTCCAAATGAGCTCCTATAAAATCTATGGCTTGTACTGGTTGTTAACTGTGACTTCTGAAGATTAATAATGACCCCCAAGGTTGGGGCCAATTACAAGAGAAAGTCCCTGGCCTGAACCAGTAGATGCCTGGTTGGTGCGACTAGGAGCAAGTCATCAGACAAGGAAACACATGGAATCCCTGCAGTCTGAGGTGAGTTGCAACTACTGTCATGGATCTGGTAAACACCCTGGGGGCTGTGGTCAGATCAAATGGAAGCACTTGGAATTAGTAGTGTCTGGCTCCCTGCATGAAATGGAGGTACCTTCTGGAGCACCTGTTCATTTTGATATGATAGTGGGCATCCTTCATGTTTATCGAGCAAATCCAGTTGTCCCTCTGTAGAACAGGAAAGAGACTGAACCATGACTGTCCTGAACTTCGTGCTTTTCACCAATTTGTTCAGATAAGTAAGGTCCAATATGGGCCTGAGGTCCAGTTTTCTTTGGAACTAAAAAAAAAAAAAAAAATGGGCGTAGATTCCTGATCCGTGTTAGTCTGGAGGAACCTCCTGGATAACTTTTTTGAAGCAACTATGAGATTTCTCAAGTTGTTGTCACCCTCTTACTGGGTGGTAGATCGGGGATGGTTTGATGTGGTTTGAAGAAGCTTAAAAAGGGAATGGAGTAATCTCTGGACATGATTCCTTGCACCCTACCTAGGCTTCTAGGTGTAAGGAAAAACGTTACCCAACTGCCTCCAGAGAGAGACAGTCGGGCAACCCTTCAGGGATGCTGCAAGGATCTCTCCAGAGTGTCTTGAGATCCTTGATTTTGTGGACCTCCTCTGCCACGTGGGCGGCATCTACCAATCAAATTATTTCCTCCTCTGCCCCTGGGGGAAAAAATCTCTCTGAGTATCCTGGAAAGGACCCCAGGGACTTCCTGAACCACAACTTCTATCCCCCATGCTGGCTCATGGAAAAAAACTTTTGAGAGGTAAAGAAGCAAATCCCAATGGCAGACAGGGTCTTTCTGTCCTTCTCGCTGCAGGAGTGTGCGTCTCATACAGAGAGGAACCATTAAAGGGGGCAGTTACAAATGATGCCTTAAAGGGTTCCACTGAGTAGCAGAGCTGCATCCAGGCATGACACCCAATGGCAATGCCGGAACCAGCTGCCCTAGAGGGACCCTCAACTGTTGAGATGAGCCTCATGGACACATTAAAAATGGACTGCAGAGTGGCCATACGAGAGGAGGAGTTCTCTCCTCAGCAGTCATGGACTCAGGACCAGAGCTAGAGAGTTCCTCAAGCAATTCCCGCTGGAACCTCAAAGCGGGTCAGACAGTTCAATGCTCTGAGGGCGAAAGTGGAAGAACAGTAAACACTTTTTCCAAATCTGTCCATAGCCCTAGACTCCCTGTTAGGGGGATGGACAGTAGAGTTTTCCTGGGCAAGCTCTTTCTTGGTGGCCGCCACAACCACCATAGTATCTACTAGAATGCCTTTCATCCAGTAGAATCTATCCTAAGGGGCACTAAGAATTTTGTCAACTCTTTTAGGGATCAGCTCTGCAGCGCCTAGTTCCTTCTATGCCCCTGCAGGCACCAGGTCCAATAGGGGTTCTGCAGGGGGTGGGAACATCCAGGATGTAGATGGGCCAGCTCCAAAGGCCTCCATGAACACTGACTCATCTGGGGTGGGGTTTGGGACTGACCAGCCACCTCTCTGATGAAGGATTTCCAAAAAGTCTCCAAAAGAAATGTCAAGTGGAGATCTAGAGGACCCTTCCCCTTCATCAAAGTCCTTGTCTGTTGTGAGAGACTCTTCTGGGGAAGCTAGGTGTCTCCTTTTGCAGCTTTTCTTCTGAGGGGCTTCCTTGGTGGGGTGTTCCAGGGAGATGGAAGACAACTTGAGCTTCCACAAGTGGAAGAAACTGGAGGCTCCGAGGGGCCGGCTGCCCCAATTACAGAAGTGAGGTCTCCGACATAGAGCCCAGAAGGGGCAGGGTAGGATCCGCTACTGTAGAAGCTGGGAACCTCCTAGGAACAGAGAACAGATCAGGGAGCTGAGCTCTGAAGCGGCAGGCCAGACT
Source organism: Protopterus annectens (assembly GCF_019279795.1). Classification (NCBI taxonomy): domain Eukaryota; kingdom Metazoa; phylum Chordata; order Ceratodontiformes; family Protopteridae; genus Protopterus; species Protopterus annectens. The sequence goes on along the minus strand of NC_056750.1, from coordinate 409,233,660 downwards.
GGAGAAAGATACTATTTTGCAAGGGGAAGCTCTGCTCGCAGAACCCACTGGGGACGGAGTTGGAATGGCCCCCATCTTGATCCGCATGCAAAGAAATTTCCTCATCAGTCTACCTCATTCTCTGACAAGCTCCAAGAGGATGTGATGGAAGAAGAGACAGAGGAAGGCCTGGAATGAGGTCTGGGAGAAACATCCAGATGGATGTACTCAGCACCGATGGCCACACCCCACGTGACAACTGGGGCATGGAGTCGAGGAGTAGGTGCAGAAGTCAGAGCCGAAAAGCTCTGCTCCAATGTTCTCGGGGCCTTTCTGGTAAGCTACAAGACAGCTAAAAGGAGGGATCGGGGACAGTTTCTGACAGTCTCTGGCCTCCTTAGGTTTCTTAGTGGGGGTATAAGCCCCTGCGACAGAAGGGATAGCTGGAGAGGGAGGTGGAATAAGCCCTTTTAAGATCAACTTACTCCTTCTCTATGCAATAGCCTGAGGGAGGAAGGCCTTGCAGATAGAGCACGCCACTTCGAGGTGTGCAGGCCCCTGACAGTAAACGCACTCCCTGTGGGTATCAGAGATGGAGATCTTGTGCATTGAGGAAGTGCATTTCTTAAAACCTATGGGTTTGTCGGACTTCTCTGACATAGTGGAAGAAGAGAAGTGCACAACAGAAGAACAAAAGCAGCAAAACAGAGAAATTAAGATAAAGGGCTTTATTTTTTTTTTTAAAAATACAAATAGCTAAGGAGAAGGGGTGGAAGGAAAAGAAACAGACCAAAGGCCAACTCACGTACAACAACTTCAGAAGATAAAATATACCCACAGAGGATCTCTAAATGGACCACAATGGATTGCTGATGCTCGACAAATGAAACTTAAGATATCTGGGAGGAGCGAGGAATTATGGGTAAGGTAGAAGGTCCTCTAATTCAGAAGCTTTAGCTTGCTAATGGCAAAGTCAATTCCAAAGGATTAACAGTAACCCCACAGGTTGAAGAGTGAACAAACATCAGATCGCATTTTTTTTGCATTTAGTTTAAGTCAATGGCTTTCGCATCAATCATTTGTCTGTCTAAGCCCTTTTCGTAGTATGTTAACATTGTTAGGGGACTCAATGATTGCATCCAGTATGCAATCATTGGAGAACGTGGTAAGCCACAGGCTATCTCTTTTCACCTGGACTTCTGAGAACAGATCCTTGTGGTACACCACTGGTAACTGGTCTGCTGGCAGAGGTGGAACCACCAACTTTGACTGTATGTATTCTGCCAGCGAGCCAGCTGGCTACCTATCTAGTGACATATGGGTTAATTCCCAGCTGAGTGAATTTCTCAATGATGCCTGAGTGGGGGATTATGTCAAAAGACTCCTTGAAGACTTTTTTTTATAGTCGAAACGTTAGAGAATAAAGAACGTTTGTTTTGCTAGCTGGTGGTCCTTTTCTTCGTTGGCATCTTTATTATGGTTTACAGATTATGTCAAAAGCCTTGGCTAAGTGAAGACAGGCTGTATGTACTATGCCTTCCTCCAGGGCTTTGATGACATTCTCTAGAAGTCCACCAGATTTAATAGGCATGATCTACTCTTAACAAAGACGTATTGGGTTGGGTCAAGAATTTAAAGGTCACCTATGACTCTGTTGATAAGGTCCATGAAGATTCTCTCCATGGCCTTGCAGAGAAGGCTGGTTAGGCTTGTGGGTCTATAGTTCCCAGTGTCGGTTAATGGACCCCCTTTGTGCAAGGGAATCAAATGTTACTATTTTCCACTCTGCTGGGGACAACGCCAGTACATGCACTGCAGTTGGAGAGAGTGCCATGTGGTCCCACTGGGTCCTCTTTAAGACTATTTAGTAGGCAGCCTGGGATGTTAGCCAGTCCCACTCAGGCTGTGTTTTTGCCCATGAAGAGTGAGGTTATAAGCTGTTCTTTGGAGATACTAGGTAGAGGACTGGTGACAAGTATGCTTTGGAGTATGTCTGGTGTTGACAGGGAGTGACGTTTACCCCAAATCTGTCTGATAGCAGGTTGGCGATGTCCTCAGGGTCAGTATGAGTGGTACTATTCACTACTAGTTCAGCACAAAGCTGGGCCTTCCCTTCTAGAATTCTGATGTAGCTAAAGAATGCCTTGTGATTATCCCTAGTTAAGGATGCTAGTTTAGCTTCATAATTGGCTTTAGAGGACTTTACAAGATATCTAATTTGCTTGTTCCAGCTGTGGAGGGTGTCTTTCCTCGGAGCCAGTTCCTCTTGTTCTTAGAAATTAGTTTCTTCCTCCTGTTGTATAACATATTTATGCCTGATGTCCACCAGGGTAGCAGTTTTTTTTTTTTTTGTGAGGACCTTGTTTTGATCCATTCAGGTATAGCAGAGTCTATATATTTGTACAGCTGTTTATACAGGCAATTTCTGTACACCTCTGTATAGGATTCATTGTTAACAATGGTAGCAGGGTTGTTTGGAACTATTTATGCCATCGCTTAGGAGGCTATAGTTTGCTTTGGAGAAATTTTTCATCCTTTTTGCTTTTGGGGGGGGGGGGGGGTATGACTGTTACTTCAAACTAGCCTGATTTATGATCAGACCTTACCACGGAGGACAACAACCAGAGGGGTAGTGCAGAGACACCCTATGTTGATGATTACCAAGTCTAGGACATTCGAGCCCCTTATGGGGATGCAGACTATCTGTTCCAGAGCATTTGTACTGACCAACTCCAGGAACCTTAGGGTGAGCGTGTTTGTGCTCATATGCGACTCCCAATCGATAGAAGGATAGTTGAAATCACCCACGACCAAGGTGTTTGGCTGCACAGTGAGTGACTCAAGTAGGCCCAGGTAGGCAGAGTGGTTTTCGTGGTTCATGGTGAGGGACCTACAGCTAGCAAGAATAACAAAGGGTGTTTTACCTACAGTTATTACATGGAGTAGATTTAGGGTGTCACACTGTTTGACCAGTCTTGAGGTGTATTTGTCTTTAATGAAGATGGATTTCTCTGCCTTTGATTATTTAATGCTCGTTTTAAGGTCCAAACGTGTGGAAGGCATTGTAGTCTTGTATGACCAAGGTGCTCTTTGCAGCCTTGAACCATGTCTTTGTGACTACACAGACATCACCATCTTCCAAGGTAGGAGTTCTTCCAGTGAGTGCAGTTTCCGATTTAGACTCCTAGCATTAAGGCGCATAAAGTACAGTTTTGTACCTACCATAAATGTAGATGTTCGAAGATCCACATTGCTGCAGTCCTTACACTTGGGTAGTCCGCTGTCCTCAGTCGGCCCGAATATCAAAGTATAAGGCTGACGTCGGTCAGGGCGCATTTGACTGACGTCAGGGTACAAATGCGCATGACCGGCGTCATATTCTCAGTCTTTTCTTGCCCCAGATGTCAGAAGACCCTAAAAATAAAGGTCAAAACCAAAAGACAGCAAACAACCAACCAACCACCCTTGCACTAACTATATGTACAATATAAACAATATACACAAAATGTACAACCCAACCCACACAACCACCTCTAACTACAGAGGGGAAGGAGGGAGGGTAAATTGGACTGCAGCAATGTGGATCTTCGAACATCTACATTTATGGTAGGTACAAAACTGTACTATGTTCTTCATCTCACATTGCTGCAGTCCTTACACTTGGGTAGAATCCCAAAGCAGAGTTAAGGGAGGATGGCTAACTACAAGGAAGCAGGAGCTGCCAAAATGCCCTGCAAAACAGCAGTGGCAAAACCAGCCCTGGACTTAGAGTAAAGTGGCAGGTGATAATGCCTAGAGAAAGTATGCACAGAACTCCAAGTAGCTGCCTCCAAAATATCCTTGGTTGCCACTCCCTAAAAAGCTGTTGAAGTGGCAGTAGCCCTAGTGGAATGAGGCCTAATCCCAGCTGGAATTTCCTTGCCATGATGGGAATAACAGAAAGCAATGCAAAACCCAATCCACTTAGAAATAGTTTGTTTTGATACAGGCTTGCCCTGAGAACTCAAAGCAAAAGAAACAAACAACTGCTGAGATTGCCTGAACCCTTTAGTTCTGTCCAAATAATAACGCAACTGCCTGTGGACATCTAAAGTGTGCAAAATCTTTTCCCCTTTATTTTGGGGATTTGCATAAAAAGTAGGCAAATGAATAGTTTGGTTTAAAGCCACACTAGAAACCACCTTAGGCATAAAGGAAGGATTAGTACGTAATGATACCCTATCCTTATGGAAAATCAAGAAAGGCTCAACCGCCATAAGGGCCTGTAATTCAGAAACCCTTCTTGCAGAGGTAATGGCCAACAAAAAAGCAGTCTTCCATGATAAATATTTCAACTCAGCAGTAGCTGCAGGCTCAAAAGGTTGTAGAGTGAGTTTCTCCAACACAAAATTGAGATCCCAAGCAGGAGTAGGAGCTCTTAGGGGGTCTAATATTCTTTGCCCCTCTAAGAAATTGCTTGAACAAAGGATGCGAAAACAATGGTGGATCACAATCATAGTGAGCTGAAATTGCTGCAGCATGAATCTTAATGGAAGAGAAAGACAAACCTTTGTCCAATAACTCAGTAAGATATTGAAGAGCCACACTCAAATTAGGCTCAGAAATCTCCAAATTGTTTGCTGCACTCCAAAATAAAAATCTCTTCCATTTTTCTGCATACACCTTCCTTGTACTAGGTCTTCTGGCTTCCATAATCACATTTAAAACTTGTTGAGGAAGTTGAGACCTGCTGTGTTTCAAAACAGAATATGCCAGGCTGTTAGATGAAGAGAGTGGAGCTTGACATTGATCAGGTGACCGTCCTCTGAGACAACAGGTGTGGAATCAAAGGTAAAGGCCATGGAGGCTTCCTTACCAGACTCCTCAGTAATGGGTACCAGTGTTGCCGAGGCCAATCTGGAGCTATTAAAATCATCCTTGGCTTGTCTTGTCTGACCTTTAGGAGCACCTTTGGGAGAAGAGGTAGAGGTGGAAAGGCATACACATGAAGATTTTTCCAACTGAAAGAAAGAGCATCCACTTTCCAAGCTGTGTGATGAAACCTCTTTGTGCAAAACTTTGGCAGCTGGTGGTTTAGTGGAGAAGCGAACAGATCTATGTCTGGAGTTCCCCATGACACTGTCAATTTTTGAAATACATGAAGATCCAGTTTCCACTCGTGGGGATCCATGATTTGTCTGCTTAACACATCTGCTAAGGAGTTCTGTGCTCCTGGCAGAAACCTTGCCTGAAGAGTTAGTTGCAAGCTGAGCAGTCTCCCATAAAATCATTGCTTGCCTGCACAACGGGTAAGAATGTGTTCCCCTTGTTTGTTGATGTACCACATGACAGTTGTGTTGTCTGTTAGAATCAACACCTGCCCTGGAAGAAGTAACTTCTTGAAAGCCATTAATGCAAACTGGACAGCTAACATCTCTTTCATGTTGATATGTAGATGCTGTAGTCTGGCAGGCCACTTGTCTTGTATCCACTTTCCATTTAGATGAGCTCCCCAAGCAATGTCTGAGGCATCTGTCGTTAGAATCTGACTCGCCTCTGGCCGGGTCACAGAGAGTCCCTTGTTTAGGTGACATTCCTGAGCCCACCACAAAAATTCCTTTTGAATGCAAGGTATTATTTGAATGACAGTGTCCAAATCCTGGCAGTGCTGTGTCCAAACATTTTGGGGTTACCATTGCAGCTCCCTCATATGCAGTTTGGCATTGGGAAGCACCAGAATACAAGATGCCATGAACCCTAAGGCTTGAAGGACTGTCCTTGCAGTCAGCCCGGACTGAAGAGATAGGTGATGGAAGTAACTGGAAAGATTCTTTTGTTTGTCCGGGGTTAAAAAGGCCATCTGGGCTGCTGTATTCAGTCTCACACCCAGAAAGCACATGTCTTGAGAGGGTACTAGACTGGACTTTATTTCGTTCACAGAATACCCTAGGCATCTTAGCACTGCTATCACATAATCCAAATGCTGTAAAAGGTCTTCCTTTTCTTGAGCCAGAATCAGGCAGTCGTCCAAGTAAGGATAGATTTGAATTCCTTTTAGTCTGAAGTAAGCTATCACTGGAGCCAGAACCTTTGTGAATACTCTGGGCGCAGTAGATATGCCAAAGGGCAATGCAGAGAACTGATAATGAGAATTTCCAGCTCGAAAACGCAGATACTTCCTGCAACTTAGTCTGATAGGCACATGAAGGTAAGCTTCCTTGAGATCTAAAGTTACCATCCAGTGATCTTTGCCCAGCAGAGGTAAAAGCTGTTGTAACGTCAACATTTTGAACTTGGGAATGTCCAGATAAGTGTTGAGGATAGATAAATCCAAAATTGGTCTCCACGTGTTCCCCTTCTTCGGTACTAGGAACAGGCGCGAATAAAATCCTAGGCCCCTTTCTGGCACAGGAACTGGCTGAACGGCCCCTATTTGGAGCAACAGAGAAATTTGCTTGTGAGCCTCTTGTCTTTGTAGAGGAGGAATGTCTGGCATGCCTTTGAAAGGAGGCAAGGTATGGAAATAAAACCTGTAACCGTGGTGAATGATATCCAGAACCCATCTGTCTTGGGTAATTAAATCCCAATTTTCTTTGAAAAGAGACAGCCTTCCTCCCAAAGGTGCTGCCAGGCGAGAATGTACTGGCAGCTGAAAAGGCAGGTCATTGGGTCTGTTTACGAAAGGACTGACCCCTGCCCTCACCAGAAGTCTGAGCAGGTGAACTCCCTGTTCTAGGCCTAAAAGAACCTTGAGCTCTGCCCCTACCACGTCTAGACCTACCCCTAGACTGGGAATCATAAGCAGGATATGTCCATCCCTTAGTAGGCCAATTTCTACTAAACTTTGGAGGCTGCACCTGCAAAAAATCCTTAACAGTTTGCATAGACTTAGCCTTATCCTCCATTTTCTTTAAAACTGCTTCCACAGGCGAACCAAACAACACATCAGACTGTAAAGGAGCATCCAAAATCCTTGTCTTAACATGCTCAGCTAAATTCTGATCTCTCAACCAGGCGTGCCTCGAAGAACAGAACCAGTGGCAGCCACCCTCGAGGAGGCCTGCACAGCATCAAAACCACACTGCAAGGAATGCTTACCCACCTGTTCATACACATGAACTAAATCCTGCAACTCTTTACACTCAATACCTTCAGCCAGAGCATCCACCTTAGACTTCAATTGTGAAAGGAGATAATTCTGATATTTTAACATGTGAAACTGACAATTCAACGCCCTCATGGCTAAAGTGGAAGAAGTATACACCTTCTTTCCCCATCTATCCAAAGCCCTTGCCTCTTTATCAGGAGGAACAGGATTTTTAACAACAGAAGCCTTCACACCTTTAGGCCCCTGAGAGACAGTTTCCGGGTCTGCCCTAGGACTCTTAAAAAGATACTTATGAGCCTCAGGCACCCTATAGTACCTATCCGGTTTAACTGGGGCAGGAGGCAAAGAATCAGGATTCAAGGAAGCCTCTGCAAAAACATCCTCTACCACATTCAGAACAGGAGGTATAGCTAAAGGCCTATGCTGGGGTAAAAACAAGAATTCCCTAAGCCTCTTCCTGGAATCAGAGAAATCTTGACCTTCCCATTTAAAATGCTCCCTCATGGAATGCAGAGTCTCTGAAAATGAAAAATCCTCAGGAGGCGAAGCTGAAGGAGTAGAATCATCCACATCAGAATCAGAATAAGGAGGATACTCCTGCAAGTCTTCAGCCGAAGACTCAGAAGCCTCCGAACATTGCTCAAAACTCTCAAACTCAGGTTCCACCCTAGGCCTCTTATCAGGAGGGGGCATAGAACCTCTAATCATAGTAATCAAATCCTCTGCCATTTTTAGCATATGCTTCTTAGGCAAAGACCCTGAAACACTCGGAGAAACCCCCACTGAAGCTAAACTAGGCCTGCCTCTTAAAGAAGCTTTGGAAACAGAAGGGGAGGCCCTAACCACCTTAGGAAGAGAGGGAAGAACAGCCACCTGAGAAGCCCCTTCAGCCTGGCCTACTTCCTGAGAGGACACATCCTGTAACAATAAAGTCTCTCCCTGAGACTCCAAAGAAACTCCTGGCAAAACCTCCGGCTCCACTGAGCCTTCTAAAGAACCGACGTCCGGGACTGTCGGTTCCTCCACTCTAGGCTTTGCTGCTTTGTCCTTGCGCTTTTTGGCCGAAGCGGGCGTCGGAGCATCCGACGGCATTTTATAATTACAACGCTTCCCAAAAACTAACCTGGCACAGTCTAACCTTCTCTTAATAGTGCGTTTGTTAAATCTAGCACAAGAGCGGCATCCAACAACGTCGTGCTCAGGCCCTAAACAAGGTATACACAAAGTATGGTAATCCCTATGAGGTATCTGTTTCCCACAAGAAATACAGTTATTCACTATTTCTGACATCTGGTTAAATACTGAGGCAAGAAAAAACCAAAATATTCCCAACGGGTACTTAGCCAACTTTGATTCGGTCTGAAACTCTGACTTCAGAAACTTTCAGAACGCCAACCTGCACTCGCAAAACTGCTTCTGCATCGGACCATGCGGCAAAAAAGACTGAGGATATGACGTCGGTCATGCGCATTAGTACCCTGACGTACTGACGTCAGTCTAATGCGCCTTGACCGGCGTCAGCCATATACTTTGGTATTCGGGCCGACTGGACAGCGGACTACCCAATAGTTAGGACTGCAGCAATGTGGAATGAAGAACATCTGACAATTTAATGCTCTCATAGCCAGAGTTGCTGAGGTGTATATTTTCTTTCCCCATCTATCTAGGGCTCTGGAATCCCTTTCAGAGGGCACAGGATTTTTAGCCTCAGAAGCTTTAGCCCCCTTGGGACCCTGGGAAATTTTTTCTGGGTCAGCCACAGGGCTTTTATAAAGGAATTTGTGTGAGTCGGGTACTCTGCAGTATCTGTCTGGTTTGGCTGGAGCAGGAGGTAGAGAGTCTGGATTTAGACTAGACTCCACGTAAACATCATCCACAATATCTAAAACTGGAGGGATAGCAAGTGGTCTGTGCTGGGGTAGTAGAAGGAACTCACGGAGCCTTTTCTTAGAATCAGAGTAGTCCTGGCCTTCCCAGTGGAAATGTTCCCGCATGGTATGTAAAGTTTCCCCGAAGGAGTAGTCTTCAGGGGGAGATGCTGAGGGAATAGAGTCTTCAGCATCAGAGTCTTCATAAGGGGGAAAAGTGTAATCCTGTTCCTCATAAGAATCTGAGGAAATTGAAACCTGGTCAGAGGAAGCATAATCCTCCTCTTGTCTTGGTCTTTTATCTGGAGGGGGATGGGATCCCCTGATTAGGGTAATCAAATCTTTAGCCATCTTAAGCATCTGTTTCTTAGGCATGGGGCCTTGAACTGTAGACTGATGTACAGTCTTTTTTGGTTTTAAAGGAGTTTGAAGCTTAATATAAGATTTAGTGGTGAGTGTAGTCGGTCTGAAGACACCTTCTGCAACCGAAGGTGTTTCCACTGCACCGGGGTCTCCTTCTGCTCCGGTGTCGGAAGGGCCTAATGAAGATGGTGGCGTCAGCCTAGTACACTCTGCTTGAGAATCTGCAGCTGTCTGGGTTACCAATTCTGCGGTCGTCAGGGGCTGCGTAGGCGCCTCACTGAAAACTGGAGCACCGGCGACAGGCCCAGAAGAGGCCTCGGAGTCTGGCTTGTTCCTAGGCTGCCTGTCTTTATCCTTGCATTTTTTATGCATGCCGGTTGTCGGCTGCTCCGACGGCATGATATAATTAAATTTCCTACCAAAGTAATGTTGTGCAATGTCAAAACAGCATTTGATAGTTCGTTTATTAAACCTATCACAAAACCGACAACCTGTGACGTCGTGGTCTGGGCCTAGGCAAGTCCTTATGAGGTATTTGCTTCCCACAAGAAATGCAATTGTTAACTTTTTCTGACATCGGACTGAGGCAAGAAAAGGTTCCCCAATGGGGTACTTAGCTTTATTGAAGACTTCGGACTGAAATTCGAATCGAAAATCTTAGGTGTCGGCCGACTGGCACTTGCGAACTGCTTCTGCTTCGGGCACCGCGGCAAGAAAGACTGAAGAAAATGGCATCGGATGCCTCTTATATACCCCTGGCGCACTGACGTCAGGGAAGAAGTGACAGCAACCGACGCCGGACAAAGACTTTGGTACTCGGGCCAACTGCGGGACTGCCTGACGGCAGGATAACCCAAGTGTTATGACTACAGCAGGGTAACACGATGAGCATCTGCACTATGTTCATCGTGTTACACTGCTGCAGTCATTACACTTGGGTAGAATCCCAAAGCTGAGGAAGGGTGGCTGGTTCTATAAGGCCCTGCAGCACTGCAGTGGCGAAGCCAGCTCTGGATTTAGAGTACAGAGGCATATGGTAATGCTTGGTGAAGGTATGTACAGAACTCCAAGTTGCTGCTTTCAAAATATCCTTGGTAGGTACTCCCCTGAGGTAGACAGTTAAAGTGGCTGTTGCCCTGGTGGAGTGAGATCTAATGCTGCTAGGTACAGGTTTTCCATGGTATGTGTAGCATTTACGTATACAATGGCCTACCCATTTTGAAATAGTCTGTTTTGAAATGGCTTTTCCCTGTGCTCCTGCAGCATATGCTATCAATAATTGCTCAGATTTTCTGAAAGCTTTGGTTTTGTCCAAGTAGAAGCGTAACTGCCTGTGAATGTCCAAAGAGTGCAGTAGTCGCTCCCCTTTATTCTGTGGTTTAGGATAAAAAGTTGGCAGGTGAATAGTTTGGTTTAGAGCCACACTGGATACCACCTTTGGCATAAAAGTAGGGTTAGTTCTTAAATACACCATGTCCTGGTGGAAAATGAGGAAAGGTTCCACTGCCATTAGTGCCTGTAATCCTGAAACTCTTCGTGCTGATGTTATTGCCAGGAGCAGAGCAGATTTCTAAGAGATATATTTTAATTCTGCTGTGTTGGCTGGCTCAAAAGGAGGTAAAGTTAGCTTCTCCAAAACAAAGTTGAGGTCCCAAGTTGGGAGTAGGTGCTCTACGGGGGGGGGGGGGGTCTTGTTTTCAGCCCCTCTGAGGTACTGTTTTAAACGAGGGTTAGAGAAAATTGGTGGATCCGTGTTGTAATGAGCAGAGATGGCAGAGGCGTGCATCTTGATGGATGAGAAGGAGAGTCCTTTGTCCAGCATCTCAGTTAAGTATTGTAGTATCTGTGGAATGTTTAGGTCAAGGCTGTGAGCTTGGTTCCAGGCACAGAATCTCTTCCATTTATCCGAATATGCTTTCCTAGTACTAGGCCTTCTGGCCTCCAGAATGACATCCATAACAGCTTTGGAGAGAGGCATTGCTTGCTTGACTAAGGAATCTTCCATGCAGCTAGGTTTAAGGTCTTTAGCTGGCTGTGTGGTATTTGTTTGTTGTGCTGAGTCAGCAGATGTGGGATTTGAGGCAAAATCCAGGGTGGTTCTTGTGCTAAGCTCCTTAAGATTGGGTACCAGTGCAGGCGTGGCCAGTCTGGTGCAATCAGGATAATCTTTGGCTCTTCCTGCCTGGCTTTTATGAGTACCTTTGGCAGGAGAGGTAGTGGTGGGAAAGTGTATACTTGTAGGTTCTCCCAGCTGAATGAGAGGGCATCCACTTTCCATGCTTGTGGATGGTAAATCCTTGTGCAGAATTTTTGTAGCTGGCAGTTTATTGGGGATGCAAACAGATCCATGTCCGGGCTCCACCATTTCTGTGTTGTCATTCTGAATATTTGTGGATTCAACTCCCATTCGTGGGGATCCATGATGTTTCTGCTTAAGTCGTCTGCCAGTGTGTTTTTCTCTCCTGGCAGGAACTGTGCTTGCAGATGAACTTGAAGGTTTATAGCTGTGTTCCACAAGGTCATGGCTTGTCTGCATAGGGGGTAGGAGTGAGTGCCCCCTTGCTTGTTTATGTACCACATAACTGTGGTGTTGCCTGTCTTTAGTAGTAGTGGTCCTGGATGCAGCAGGTCCTTGAAAGCTATAAGCGCATTTTGTACAGCTAGGATCTCTTTTTGACTGATGTGAAGATGCCTTTGTTCTGCGGGCCACGTACCCTGAATACATTTGCCTGCCATGTGTGCTCCCCAGGCGTAATCAGATGCATCTGTTGTCAGTGTTTGCCTGGCTGTGGGTTGTGTCAAAGGCTGCCCCTTGTTGAGGTGACAAGCTTGAGCCCACCATTGAAACTCCTGCTGACGGCAAGGGATTAGTGGTATAACTGTTTCCAAACTGACAGTGTTGAGACTATACATTCTTTAGGCACCATTGTAGTTTCCTCATATGCAGTCTGGCATATGGAATTAGTAGTATGCAGGATGCCATGTAACTCAAGGCCTGCAGAATTTTGCTTTTAGGAAGATGGGTCTTTGTTGCCATCAACTGAAAGTATTGAGTCAGTTGTCCTCGTTTGTCTGGCGTGAGATAAGCAATCTGGGCCGTTGTGTTCAAGCTGGCACCCAGGAATATAATCTCTTGTGAAGGCACTAGTTTTGATTTCTTTTCGTTTACTGTGTACCCCAGTCAACTTAACTTTTTTACAAATGCCAGATGCTTTAGAAGAATGTCCTTGCTCTCTGCTTGAATCAGGCAGTCGTCCAGGTACGGATAAATTTGAATTCCTTTCTGTCTGCCAAATGCAATTACTGGTGCCAGGCATTTTGTGAAGACCCTGGGCGCAGTAGATATGCCAAAGGGCAGTGCAGAGAATTGGTAGTGCATTTAACCAGCTATGAATCTGAGGTATCTTCTGCAGTTTTGTCTGATAGGGACATGCAAGTATGCCTCTGAGGTCCAAAGTCACGAGCTAAGCTTTCTTGCCCAGCATGGGAAGAAGCTGCTGTAATGTCAACATTTTGAATTTCGGAACATCCAGGTAAGTGTTTAGAGATGAAAGATCCAGAATGGGCCCTCCAGGCTTTGTCCATTCTGGTTACCAGAAAGAGTCTTGAGGTTGGGAGGGTGGCCTAATGGTTAAGGTGTTTGCCTTACAAACACAAGGTGCAAGGTTTGAGTCTCTCAAGGGATAATTGGCTAGGCTTAAAATGGCTCGCAGGGGCAGCTAGCCTAGTACTAATCTATGATCTATGATCCTATGAGTAAAATTCTTGTCCTTGCTCCTGTGATGGTACCTTTTGAATAGCTCTCATATCCATGAGTACTGTAATTTGTTTTTGAGCCTCTGCCCATTGATTTGGTGGCAGATTTGGCATTCCTTTTAACCTTGGCAGAGTGTGAATGTGGAACCTGTAACCTTGAAATACAATGTTGAGAACCCATTTGTCTTTGGTGATCATTTGCCAATTATGGTAGAAGAGTGCCAGTTTTCCTCCCAAGGGGGCTGCCAAGAAGGATTTGTTTGGCAGCTGTAGTGGGAAGTCATTGGAGCTGCTTTTTATATGGTTGGGGCCTGTCTTCCCCTTCCTTCTGGCCTGATGCAACCCATTGTCGAGGCCTGTAAGGACCTTGTGTTTGACCTCTACCTCTTGGACGTCTGTATCCTCCCCTTTGAGGTCTGTCTGTAATTGGAAAGGACCAATTCTTAGTTGGACAGTTTCTGCTAAACCTAGGAGGCTGAACCTGTAAGAAATCCTTCACCGTTTGCATAGATTTTGCCATATCCTCCATTTTCTTTAATACCTCTTCTGCCTTAACTCCAAATAACACATCCTGCTGCAAAGGTGCATCCAATAATTTTGCTTTAACATGATCTGGTAATGTATGTTCTTTTAACCAAGCATGTCTTCTAATGACAGAGCCTGTAATTGCTGCTCTGCAGGAGGCCTCTAGAGAATCAAAACCACATTGCAAGTATGCTTTCCCACTTGTTCAGCTGCATGCAATAAATCCTGCATTTCTTTAAAATTAGGAGGATCAGATTCTGGAAGCATTTTTTGTTTTAACTGAGATAGTAAAAATTGCTGATATTTTAGTATGTGAAACTGGCAATTTAAGGTTCTCATTGCTAAAGTTGCAGACGTATATACTCTCTTTCCCCATCTGTCTAATGCTCTGGAATCTCAGTCAGAGGGAACTGGACTCTTGGCTGATGAGGCCTTAACTCTTTTGGGTCCCTGAGAAATAGTTTCAGGGTCAGCTACAGGGCTTTTATACAGAAATTGATGTGAGTCAGGGAATCTGTAGTATATGTCGGGTTTAACAGGGGCTGGAGGTAAGGAATCAGGATTTAAGCTGGATTCAGTATACACATCATCCACAATATCTAACACTGGCGGAATAGCAAGGGGTCTGTGTTGAGGTAATAAAAGGAAGTCTCTGAGCCTTTTCTTACATTCTGAGTAATCCTGGCCTTCCCAGTGGAAATGCTCCCTCGTGGTATGTAGGGTTTCCCCAAAGGAGTAGTCCTCAGACGGTGAGGCTGATGGAATTGATTCCTCAGCATCAGAATCCTCATAAGTGGGTAAAGAGTATCCTAGGTCTGAGGATGAATCAGAGGAGATGGACACCTGGCCGGATGAGTCATAGACTGCATCCTGTCTAGGCCTTTTATCAGGAGGGGGATGGGATCCCCTGATCAGAGTGATTAGGTCTTCGGCCATTTTGAGCATTTGTTTCTTAGACATGGAGGCCTGTCCTGGAGAATGCTGTATTTGTTTCTTTGATTTTAAAGGAGGCTTAGACTTAGCTGAGGGTTTAATGCTTAACTGAGCAGGTCTGAAGACACCCTCTGTAGCTGTGGGTTGCTCAGCTACTCCAGATCCCTCTGAAAGGTTAGTCTCGGTAGGCTGAAGAACTTGTGCGTCCAAAGGCCCAGCCATCTCTACGTGGGAGTCTGAGGCGGCTTGTGGTTCTACAGAAGCGGTCGTCAGGGGCTGCGAAAGCGCCTCGCTGAAAACCAGAGAACTGGCGACTGGCCTAGAAGAGGCTTCGTCGCCAGTTTTGGGATGCTGATGCCTATCCTTGTCTTTGCGCTTTTTGTGTATTCCAATCGTCGGAAGTTCCGACGGCATGGTACAATTGAATTTTCTACCAAAATAATGTCGGGCAAAATCAAACAGACGTTTAATAGTGCGCTTGTTAAACCTAGCGCAAAACCGACAACCAGTGACGTCGTGGTCAGGGCCTAGGCATGGGATACAGTAGGAATGGAAATCCTTATGAGGTATTTGCTTCTCACAAGAAATACAGTTATTAACTTTTACTAACATCGGTCTGAGGCAAGAAAAAGTTTCCCCAACGGGGTACTTAGCTTTGTAGAAGACTTCGGTTCTGGATTCAGAATGAAAATCTCAGGAGATGGCCGACTGGCACTTGCGAACTGTTTTTGCTTCGGGCACTGCACGGCAAGAAAGACTGAAGAGAATGGCGTCGGCTGCATCTTACATACCCCTGTCGCACTGACGTCAGGGAGGAGGCAACAGCAACCGACGCTGGACCAAGACTTTGGAACTCAGGCTGACTGGGGAACCGCCTGACGGCAGGATAACCCAAGTGTAATGACTGCAGCAGTGTAACACGATGAACATCAGTCACTGATTATTATTGTAGCTGAGAGGAAGTCTCCACTTCAAAGTGCAAACATAGAACTGTAGCAATGTGACTTAAGGGGCTACCCTAAGACATCAGTCTAGCTGTTGGTAAGTGCTAGCCAAATGACTGATTATTCCTATACTCAAGGATGCACCTTCACAAGGCTGAACCTGCTTCAGGCTAACTGCTGTCCAACAATGGGGACAGAAAAACTCATTAACTGGGAGCAAGGTTATGACATATGGGGACCAGGGGGAATATTTTAAGAAGTAGAGCTATCTACAGCAAGGGAAGGGGAAACTCAGCCAGTTCCATGGCCTTTTGGCTGTGCTTCAACAAAGACCTGGGACTGTGTGCACAGGAGCCTCCTGCCAAGTCCTGCTCTAGACACTTTCAATCACCACCACCCACTGGGTAGTGAAGTAGGCTAAGGGTTCTCTTTCAAATATCTTCATGTGGCTCAGTTGAAGTGCTCATACTTCTGACACAGCTTCATATTATGCTTCTCTTCCAGGCATCAAATGTCATGCCAGTGCAGAGCTGGATTATTAACCAAATACCACAAAAGCTTTGCTGTATTACTTCCAGAACACAGAAATGTTTCCACTATGTTCACTGAGATCAAAACTCAAATTTTGCAAGCAAAAGAAAAATATGAGGGCTCACAGACCAGGTACTCTTATATTGAGATACATAAAGATAAGAGTATATACCAGCACAACACAGATACAACTCTTAAATGTAGAAGCTTCAGAGGCAAAAATCCTGAAACAGAAGTGATCAACTAATCTTAGACGCATCAAAGAGACTCTGCGACTTCAAATCAATTGATATGTATTGATGAGTAGATGCAAAAAAGTCAAATGCACTGAGGCACAAAAATTAGATCAGCTCCACAACCACAATCTTCACAATAATACTTTCTAAATGTGCTAACCAGTAAAAAGCAGACAAAGCACAGACGTCTGTAAAGGAGGCACATTTGTGGAGTGGCTTCTGATCACACATTTTCTAATGAGTTGTAAGACTCCTGCAAAAATAACAGAGTTATTAATCTATGTTAAAATGGATATGCCTGGGAGCTGCTAGCTCTTTCCTCCTTTCAGTTAGAGGGATATCAACTTAACCCACTTTCTAAATGCATGCATCCACATCAGGTGATGTGAAGCAGATTGTGCGCACAAACTGAGAAAGGCCCTTTCTTCCTTTTTTACTAAAAATAGAATAAGAAGTTGAACAGCCTAGCCTGAGGTCAAAAGTGTAGTCACTTTCGGAAAAACATGGTTTGATCCTAAAGGACACCTAATCTTTGTGAGCAAACAGGAAAACTTCTGATATACACAACAACTTACAACTCCAAGATCCTCTGAGCAGAGAAGATGGTACAACACTGAACCAAGCAGTTTCAAACAGAAAATAAGAAATCCTGTCTGACGTGAAGTTCAGGTCCTACAGCAGGGAGGGCTTTTTCAAAGATACGTGAAAATACAGAAGCTAGTAAAGGAGCTGTATGACTAACAAATGCTGACTTTTAAACTTGCCCTCAACAATACTACATGAGGCAAAAACATGTGTCACATGTATCCTGATCACGGAACAAATAAGACCTAAATCACATAGGTGTTTGTGAGGAGATCAGAAAGTACAGTTGTGTAGACTTACCATAAATGTAGATGTTCAAGTGTATTCACTGTTGCAGTCATTACATTTGGGTAATCTGCTTGCAGGCAGCCCTCAGTCGGCCTGATTAACAAAGTCTTGGGTCCTGCATCGGTTGCTGTCCCTTCTTCCATGATGTCAGGTCGTCAGGGGTATGAAACATGCAGCCGACGCCATTACATCAGTTTTTCTTGCCCCAGATGTCAGGTGCCCCCCTAATGAGGAGCAATTAAATATAAAAGTACAAATATATACCTCCAACAAAAAAGCAAATACACCAAAAAGGCTTTTAAGCATAGTAAAGGAAAGTAGAGGTACAGCCAAAAGAAGCTAGGGGGCTGGAGGGAGGGTAACCAGGACTGCAACAGTGAATACACTCGAACATCTACATTTATGCTAAGTGTACATAACTGTACTATGTTCTTCGTGTTTCACTGTTGCAGTCATTACATTTGCGTAGATTCCCAAAGCTATGGGAGGAGAAATTTAGATAACATTAGGGCCAGCTATGTATAAGGCCCTGCAAGACTGCAGTGGCAAAGCCAGCTTTGGATTTAGAGAAAACTAGCAAATGATAATGCTTGGTGAAAGTATGTACAGAACTCCAGGTAGTAGCTTCTAGGATGTCCCTGGTAGGGACGCCTCTGAGAAAGGCTGTAGAGGTAGATGCAGCCCTGGTGGAGTGAGGTCTGATCCCCTGGGGGATAGGTTTTCCATGGTGCTTTTAGCAGAAATGAATGCAATGGCTTATCCATTTAGAAATGGTTTGCTTTGAAATAGCCTTCCCCTCTGCCCTTGCAGCAAATGCCACCAGCAGTTGTTCAGATTTCCTTTGAGGTTTAGTCCTGTCCAAGTAGAATCTAAGTTCTCTGTGCACATCTAAGGAATGCAGTATCCGTTCCCCTTTATTCTGTGTATTGTGAAAGAAGGTTGGCAAATGAATGGACTGATTAAGAGCCACACTGTATACCACCTTGGGCATGAAGGACGGATTTGTTCTGAGGGACACCCTGTCCGTATGAAAGATGAGGAAGGGCTCCACTGCCATAAGGGCCTATAATTCAGATACCCTTCTAGCTGAAGTGACTGCTAAAAGGAAAGCTGTTTTCCAAGAAAGAAATTTTAAGTCTGCAGTAAGCAGCTGGCTCGAAAGGAGGTAGAGTGAGTTTCTCCAAGACAAAGTTAAGGTCCCAGGCTAGGGTTGGAGCTCTCCTGGGTGGTCTCAAATTTTTGGCCCCTCTGAGGAATTGCTTGAGCAGTGAATGAGAGAAGAGGGGAGGGTTCTGTGTTATAATGAGCTGAAATGGCTGAGGGGTTGATTTTAATGGAGGAAAAAGACAGGCCCTTGTGAAGCATCTTAGTTAAAAATTGTAAATTCTGAGGTAAAGTGGGCGCTGCTATGCTCACCCCTTGAGATCGGTTCCAGGCACAGAATCTTTTCCATTTTTCAGCATAAGATTTTCTAGTACAAGGCCTCCTTGCCTCAAATATCCATCACAGGTTTGCTGAGGGATGATAAAGGAGAGATTAAGTAATTAGCCAGGCTGCAAGGTGCAGTGTTGGAAGCTGAGCATGCAGAATGTGGTACTCCTGCTGAGACAGCAGGAAGGAGTCTGAGGCAGGTGCCATGGAGATAACCGTGACACACTGCGCAGGAGGGGGTACCAGTGTTGGCGCGGCCAGTCTGGAGCAATCAAAATCAGCCTTGGTTTGTCTTGTTTGATTTTTAGTAGTACTTTGGAGAGCAGAGGCAGAGGGGGGAAGGCATAGACTGATTTCCAGGCTTGTTTGAGGGGAGTCCTTGTGCAAAATTTGTCCAATTGGTAGTTCTGGAGAGAGGCAAACAGGTCTATATCTGGGCTCCCCCATTTGCTTGCCAACATGTTGAAAATCCTTGGTTCTAGTTTCCACTCGTGTGGTTCCATGAGGTTTCTGCTTAGTTCGTCTGCCAGTGCATTTAATTTTCCTGGCAGGAACTGAGCTTGTAGATGCACTTGGTTAGCTCAAGGCTGTGTTCCACAATGCCATGGCCAGTCTGCAGAGGGGGAAAGAATGTGTACCCCCCTGCTTGTTTATGTACCACATAACAGTGTTGTTGTCCATCTTTACCATTAGCTGTCCTGGAAGAATGTGGTCCTTGAAGGCAGTCAGAGCATTCTGTACAGCTAACATTTCTTTTTGATTGATATGCAGGTGCATTTGACTTGGGTTCCATTTGTCCTGAATGCACTTCCCTGCCAGGTGAGCCCCCATGCATAGTCTGATGCGTCTGTTGTTAGGGTTTGGGAGGCAGGGGGTGGGGTGAAAGGTAGTCCCTTGTTTTGGCGGCAGGCCTCTGTCCACCAAAGGAACTCTAGGCATAGGCAAGGTATGATAGGAATTATTGTTTCTAGGTCTTGAGAATGTTGACAACACAGGCTTTTTAGATACCACTGTAGTTTCCTCATATGCAGTCTTGCATATGGAATTAGAAGAATGCAAGAGGCCATGAACTCCAAGGCTTGCAGTACTTGTCTTGCAGACAGCAGGGTTTTTGTGGCCACTTGTTTGAAGTAGGTTGTCAAATTAATTTGTTTCTCTGGCATGAGGTAAGCCATCTGGGAAGTTGTATTCAAGCTTGCTCCCAGGAATATAATTTGTTGACAGGGTACCAGGTGTGATTTATTTTCGTTTATGGTGTACCCCAGACAAGTTAGAACCCTTTGTACAAAGGCCAGATGATTCAAAAGTATGCCCTGGCTTTCTGCCTGAATTAGACAATCGTCCAAGTATCCTTGAATATTTCTTTTGACTGCAAAATGCAATAACTGGAGCTAGGCACTTTGTGAATACCCTGGGCACAGTAGATAAGCCAAAGGGCAGCACAGAGAACTGATAGTGCATGTAGCCTGCTTTGAAGTGTATGTATCTTCCACAAGATTCCCTGATTGGAATGTGCAGGTATGCTTCTTTAAAATATAGTGTTGCCAACCAGGCATCTTTGCTTAGCATAGGAAGTAACTGGTGAAGAGTCAGCATCTTGAATTTTGGAATCTCCAAAAAGGTGTTTAGAGTAGACCGGTCCAGGATAGGATGCCATAAATTGTCTTTTCTGGGTACCAGGAAAAGTCCCAAGTAGAAACCTTGTCCCTTTTCCTCTTCTGGTACCAGCTAAACAGCCCCCATGCTCAAGAGAGAAAGTACTTGTTTTTGGGCCTCTGCCCACTGATTTGGGGATAGGTCTGGCCACCCGCTTGGTGTTAGAAATGTGTGGAAGTGAAATCTGTATCCCTGGGACACTACATTTAAAACCCATTTGTCCTGGGTAACGACTTCCCAATTCTTTGCATGAAGACAATCTTTCCCCTCAAAGGGACAGTCAGTTGATAACTGCTTGGAAATTTTAAAAAGAAGTCATTGAGACAGTTTGCCATAGGGGGGAGTCTTATTATTCCCAGATTTGGAAGTGGAGGTCCCCCAATGCTTAGTTCTGGGAGTCCCCTGGGACTGAAACTTGGGGTTTTTGCTGTGTCTGGGTTTGGTTTTTGAAGACATGGAAGGAGCTGGAAAGGAACAATTCTTAGAGTGCCAGTGCCTACTAAATCTAGGAGGCTGAACTGGTAAGAATTCTGTAACACTTTGCACAGATTTAGCTTTATCTTCCATCTTTTTAAGAACTTCCTCAGCCTTGTTGACAAATGGACGGTCCTGATTTAAGGGAGCATCCAACAATTTTGCTTGAACATGATCAGGCATAGACTGCTTCTTAAGCCAAGCATGACTTCTGAGCAGAGACGCAGTAAAGTACAGTTGTGTACCTACTATAAATGTAGATGTTCGAGTGTATTCACTGTGGTAGTCATAGTGAAGAGGAGATCTCTCTGGAGCCAAGTAAAATGAGACAGGTAGTTCAGCAACCATGGTCCTAGACTCCCTGTTAGGAGGATGGACGGAGGAAGAAGTCTCGGCTACTTCCTTCTGAGTGGCCGCCGCCACCACCATGGCATCCACAGGGACTCCTTTGGACAAAAACTCCTTACCCGGGGGAGCAGACAGACATTTATTGGGTCTCCTGGGTACGGGTTCCACAGAATCAGGGTTCTCCCACACCCTCCGACAAATTAAATCCAGGAGCTCGTCGAAGGGTGGGGGCACCCAGGAGGCGGAGGGCTGAGCACCAAAGGCCTTCAGGAAGACCGACTCCTCCTCGGAGGGGGGCTTTAGATGGCCAGTCACCTCTTTGTTTCAATATCTCCAGGATGTCAGAGAAAGAAACATAGTCAGAGGATGACTTGGGGGACCCCTCCGATTCCTCGAGTTCGGTATCTGAGGTGACAGACTCATCCTGGGAGTCTATGTGCTTCCTCTTGCATGTTTTCTTTCTAGGGGGCTCCTCAGGCAAGAACTCAGAGGGGCCCTCAGAAACTTGGGGACCATTCGTGGGGGTATCCCTAGGCCTTGGGGCTCTGCTGTCTACAGATAAGTGGTGATCATAGGCTCTCACCGGAGTGGTAGGGGACAGAATGACCGACCCGCATGATTTTGCTGAAGATCTGGCCAGCGCACTCTGCATGGCCTCAAAGGCCCCCCCCCCCCCAAGTCCGAAGACCGGCCAGCCTCCGAGACCATAACAGGAGTCGGGGTTCCTCAAGCCGAGGCACCGAGCGGGAGACTAGGAACCGAAATATGTCCCGAGGTGTCCCTCTCGGGCCCGACTGAAGAATCCCGAGTCACGAACCCCGTGGACGGCGCCGACGGGGTCGGAGCTGACGTCAGCACCGATAAGCCCAGAGGGGCCATCAGAACTGACCTAGGAACATCACATGGAGTGGAACATTCCGGCTCTGAAGACAGAAATGCACTCGGAGGAGGAATAATCGAAGGTATCGGGATGGGCTCAGGAGCAGACTGGGACGGAGCTGAGAACAATTTTGCCAAAACCGGTGACTGAAGGAGCCTCTGCACCACCCTATCGACATTCATATCTGAAAGTGTCCTGGAGGATTTGGAGGACAGGGAGGGAGATCGGGATCTCCTCTCAGGTGACAATGGTCTAGTAACTGGGCGATCGGCTCCGAAGAGGTTCCAATATAATTGGAGTCGAAGCCGGTACCATCAACACCAATACTTCCTGCGGCCCTGAGGAGAGTGGAGCCGAGGAGGTCGAAGCTACTTTTATGACTTTCTCCGGTGGATCCAAGGAGACTGAAGGAGCTGGAGATCTCTTTTTAGATTTTGTGGATTTTGGTTTTGAAATGGAAGCAGAATCCATGGCCTCTTCGAACGAGGGTTTCAAGAGTCCCTTCAGAATTAACTTATTCTTTCTTTCATGGAGCACCCTGGGACTAAAAGCATTGCAGAAGCTGAAGGACTCCTGCAGGTGGATTGCGCCCAGACAATAAACGGATACTGAATGTCCATCGGTGATGGACATCTTGTAACCACACTTAGAGCACTTTTTAAAACCTGAAGGTTTGTGCTCCTTGGAATCTTTGGACATATTTTTAAACCAGTAAACACAAATACCACAACAAGGAACAAGTCACTGTCTGACAGAAAAAACGACACAGGCACGCAAAACCTTACTAAACGCGGGAACAAGTTTTTTTACACAACACAGCACACACAATCCTCAGAAGGGACACACACAGAAATGACTAGGGCTAAAACCTCTAACTAAAACGGCTTTCTGACCACGTACACAGAAGGGAAACAGACACTAAAACCTCTAACTCAAACGGTTTTAGAAGCGAAACAATGCAGGACAAGAGGGGAGGGACTAGGTCCTCTAACTGAAACGGGCCTAGCCTGATAGAACAGTTAATGGGATACCACAAACACAATCAGAAATACCAACACAACACCAACTAGAAATAGCTATTAAAATAGCTTTTTGTTTATAGCAGGTTTTCTCAGAACAACAAGAAAAAAGGGTACTTAGCCACAGCCAAGAGCGAGACCACGTCCGAGCTACACGAGCGGCAAATGAGATCTGGGGATGTGGAGTAGTGCAGCATGGGATACCTTCTTAGCCCAGCCAATAGAAGACTGCAAGCTAGAAAAGTTTGGCCGAGTAGGAGCCGATATTCGGCTCTGAACCCACGGGTAAGAATGTAGACGAGATTGGACTACATAACATCCCAAGTTATGTTAAGCACTAACTCTTATCTGATGTTATCCATGTCATTATTGATCATGGATGGGTCAGAATCAGCAAAGTAGCAGCAGTACAAATCTCATCTAAAGAATGTTTAGCCAAGAAGGCAGATGATGTGGCTACCGACCAAGCAGAGTGAGCTTTGACTAGTTCGGTGAGCTCCAGGTGTCTGCTTTCATAAATATAAGAAATACAGCTGGCGATCCGATGAGAAATGGACACCTTGGAAACCACCTGACCTCTCCTGGTCTGAGAAAAGGCAACAAAGAGCTGATTAGACTTTCGAAAAATTTCAGACTGCTTGAGGTAAAAATGTAACTGCATATGAACATCTAAACAATGCAACTGATATTCTCCTTTATTAGAAAAATTTGGAAAGAACACAAGAATTTGAATCAACTGATTGATTCACCTCCAAAGCTAACTTGCGGAGAAAGGAAGGATTGGTCTTGAGAGACACCCTATCCTTATGGAATACCATGAAGGGAGGCTTTATTCACAGAGCCTGCAATTCAGACTCTCCTGGCTGAGGCAACAGCCACCAAAAAGGCCATCTTCCAGGACAGGAATATGAGGTCACAGGTTGCCGCAGGCTCAAAAGATTTCTGCGTCAAAGACTGCAGCAGCAGAGTGAGATTCCAAATGGGTTAGGGATCCTTTACAGGAGGTCTGAGTAAAAAGATCCCTTACGGAAGGCCTTGCACAGCTAGAAGAAAAGGTGGGACTTTTGCTCAAATGGAAGTTGGAGATAGCAGCCAGAAGAAGTTTAATCATAGAGAAACTAGCCCTCTGTTGAAAAAGAAAGACCACGAACAAGATGTCAGGGACAAAAGCTGAAAAGGGATCTAGATTGCATTTTTTTGCCCAGATAGAGAATCTCCTCCATTTGCAGGAATACACCTTTTTGGTAGACAGCTTTTGAGAAACCAAAATAATGGTCTTGACTGGTAAAGGAAACCTGGACTGGGAAAGAATCATTGGAATTGGAGTTACCAAGCAGTCAGATGGAGAATGAAGGTTGGGAAGAGGAAGCCCCCAAGGATGGGAAATGAGATCCGGAATGGAATCTAATATTCAAGGCAGATATTCCAGATGAGAGCAAAGGAGGGAAAACCACTCCTGAGGAGGCCAGAAGGGGGCAATAAGGATGAGAGGTGTCTTCAGGAAACTAGCTTTCTGTAAGACTTTGGGAATGAGGGGAGCTGGGGCATAGGCATACAGAAGACCCGACTGCCAACCATGAACCAGAGCGTCCCTGGGTGACTCCTCCATTGGGTGGATCAGGGCAAAGTATTTGCTGCATTTGTGACTGACCAGACAGGCAAAAAGATTGCAGCAAGGGAGACACCAGCAGTCGAATATCTGAAGTGCCACTGACGGATTCAAAGACCACTCATGACAACTCAGGACAGAGCTGCTGAGTTTGTAGGCTACTGGGTGGGAGGGTGGCCTAACGATTAAGGTGCTTGCCTTACAAAAACAAAGTGCAGGGTTTGAATCTCACAAGGGATAATTGGCTAGGCTTAAAATGGCTCGCAAGAGCAGTTAGCTTAGTACTAATCTATGAACCTATATACTGGACTGCCAGGAATATGCGTTGCAAGAAGAAAGCACGTGGAAGACATTGCCCATTCCCACACTCTCATGGTTGCTCTGTACAGGGGATAAAATCATGTTCCCCCCGCTTGATGATGTACCAGACCACCACCATGTTGTCTGTCTGAAGCACAATGGTCTCAAGAGGAAGACAGTCTTGTAAGGCTTGCAATGTTAGAAAGACTGCTCATCTCTAGGACATGGATGTGCAATTTGGCCTCTAAGGGGGACCACATGCCTTGAAAAGTCCTTCCCCGATAATGTCCCCCGCAACTCAGCAAAGAGGCATCTGTGTTCACTATGGCTTGGGGTTGGGGAAGACAGAAGGGTCTGCCTAGAAGTTGTTCCTGAGCTTGGTGCCACCAAGAAAGGTGATGTCCGCAGACGAGAAATTCTGACAGTCATGAACATGGGATGAAGATGAGCTGACCTTTGCACCGCTAGGGTCCATTGTAGAACTCGGACGTGATATCTGGAGAGAGGGACTAACTGAACTGCCACTGCCATTGAACCTAGCACCTGCAAGATTAAATGGACTGTGGGACGTTCCAGATCCAGGAGACGATGGACCTGTTCCTAAATCATCTCGACTCGGCATGGGGGGAAGTGCTGCAGTCTCTGACACAGTGTCCAGAAGGACCCCGATAAATTCCAGGCTCTGACACGGGGCAAGATGAGATTTGGGCAGGTTGACTGTGATGCCTAGATCCTGAAAGAGACTGAGGGTGTAATCCATGGCCAGTGTGAGTTGATGCCTTGCGGGTGCCATAAGGAGCCAATCATCCAAGTATGGAATGACCTGGAAAACTAGTAGCTGGAGATGAGCTGCTACCACACAGCCATACATTTGGAAAACACCCAGGGGGCTGAGGTGAGTCCAAAGGGCAAGCTCTGAACTGATCATGACTGGCCCCCAGCTAGAAGCACAGATATCTCCTAGAGCGTCTGTCGATTTTAATGTGATAGTATGCATCCCTGAGATCCACTGAGCACATCCAATCGTCCTTGTGCAAAAGAGGCAGAATGGACTGAAAAATGATCATCTGGAACTTTGACTTCTTGACTGACAAATTTAAAACACTGAGGTCCAGAATGGGACGCAGGTACCCGTTTTTTTTTTTTTTTTTGGGCACCAAAAAGAAGTGAGAGGAAGTTCAAGACCCTCACTGCCCAGTTGGGACCTCCTGAATGGCTGTGTTTTGAAGGAGGTCTCAAACCTCTATGAGGGGTAACTCCTTTTGGCAGGGTGGAACATCTGGGAGAGATTTTTGAGCTGGAGGGGGCTGGAAAGAGGGTATGAATAAACCCCTGGACACGATGTTTAACACCCACTGATCTGAGGTAATACTTGTCCAGGCAAGTGGGTGGACGGAGCGAGGACCCCGACTGCCTGAAGGGCAGGACACCCAGGCAGCCCTTCAGGAGTGCTGAGAGGGCTTCTTGGAGAAGAGTTCCCGGGAGCCCTGTTTCTGCAGACCTCCTCTACTTCTGGGGCAGCGTCCGTTGTCAAACCTCCTTACCCAGCAGGAGGAAAAGGATTTCCTGTGGTGCATCCTGGAAGGAAGACTGAGACCTGCAGAACCACAGTTTAATACCCCTCTGATTTCTGGAAAAGAATCGTTGGGGAGTAGAGAAAGTACAGTTGTGCACACTTAACATAAATGTAGATGTTAGAGTGTATTCACTGTTGCAGTCATCACATTTGGGTTATCTGCTTGCAGTAGCCCTCAGTCGGCCTGATTAAAGTCTTGGGTCCTGCATCGGTTGCTGCCCCTTCTTCCGTGTCTTCAGGTCATCAGGGGTATAAAGCATGTAGCCGATGCCATTACATCAGTTTTTCTTGCCCCAGATGCCAGGTGCCCCCCTAATGGGAAGCAATTCAATCTATAAATATACAAGGTTATACCTTCAACAAAAAAGCAAATACACCAAAAGGCTTTTGAGCATAGTAAAGGATAGTAGAGGTATAGCCAAAAGAAGTAAGGGGGTCGGAGGGAGGGTAACCAGGACTGCAACAGTGAATACACTCGAACATCTACATTTCTGGTAAGTGCACACAACTGTACTATGTTCCTCGTGTTTCACTGTTGCATTCACCACATTTGGGTAGATTCCCAAAGCTAAGGATGGGAGGAGGAAATTAGATAACATTAGGACCAGCAATAAGGCCCTGCAAGACTGCAGTGGCAAAGCCAGCTCTGGCTTTAGAGAAAATTGGCAGATGGTAATGCTTGGTGAAAGTATGTACAGAACTCCAAGTAAAAGCTTCTAGGATGTCCCTGGTAGGGAAGCTTCTGAGAAAGGCTGTAGAGGTAGATGCAGCCCTAGTTGAGTGGGGTCTGATCCCCTGGTGGATAGGTTTGCCACGGTGCTTGTACCAGAAATGAATGCAATGGCCTATCCATTTGGAAAGGATTTGCTTTGCTGGGTCGGCTACATGTTTTATACCCCTGACGACCCGACGTCAAGGAAGATGCGACGGCATCAGACGCAGAAATCCAAAGACTCTGGTATTCAGGCCGGCTGAGGGTACCTGCAGGTAGATAACCCAACTGTGATAAATGCAACAGTGAAACATGAAGAACATCTACACATCCATGGCAGACAGGATCTTCCCCACTTGTTCATATCTGGAGAGTGTGTCCTTTACCTTGGGGATGAACAAGGAAGATCCATCAAAAGGTGCATTAATGTACAAAGACTTAAAGGGCTCTGCAAAAATCACACAGTTGCATCCAGGCATGTCTCTTGACAGCTACACCTGAACCCGCTACCCATGAAGTACCTTTCGCTGCATGGTAGCTCAACCTCATGAATGCATTTGAAATGGTCTGCAGAGTGGCCAGTTATGAGGAGAGTCTATTTTCATTCTCAGCAAATGTGGACCCAGAAAGAGATTTGGCAAGCTCCTTGGTCAAATCTCTCTGAAACCTCGTAAAGTGTGCCAGATAATTCAATGACCCGAGGGCAAAGGTCGCTGAATAATACATGTGCTTCCCAAATCTGTACAAAGCCCTAGACACACTGTTAGGGGGATGGATGGAGAAACTCTGTTCTGCCAATTCTTTTTTAGTGGCTGCAGCCACAACCACGGCACTGACCTTGACTCCCTTGCTCCAATGTACCTAGTCCTTAGGGGGAGGGGCTAGAATTCTGTCTTGGCTTTTAGGAATTGACTCTACTGTATCAGGCTCCTTCCATGCCCAGCATCAGATCAAGTCTATGAGCTCATCATCCTGGAGAGTCACGCAAGAAGTAGATGGGCCAAACCAGAAAGAAATCCTCCAGGAATACAGGTTCCTCCTGGTAGGGGGTATTTTGTTTCAGGAGCTCCAACGTTTTCAAGTGGAGATATGGGGGATCCCTCCCCTCAGCAAAATCAGTGTCTTCTGTGAGAAATTCCTGAGAGGAATCTTAGGGGTCTCCCTCTTACACTTCCTTTTTGGAGGAAGTTCCTCAGTGGGGTGTTCTGGAGAAGTATCAGAAGAGATGACAGTGTCCTGGTGGACTGGCTGGACACTAGTTTGGAGTGGCTGTCCTAGTGGAAAGGATGGATGAGACTTAAAGGAGTACAACGGGTTTGTAAAATACTTTCCTCAACTTCTCTGCCATTTTCATCCCTATTTACAGCTTCCTGCATAAACAAATAAGAAAGCAGCATTTACAAAATTTAATTCCTCCTGAGTTCTGTAATCCAACCCTACCTTAGCGTACAGGAATGTTTACACTTTTAATAACATTCTCTCGCGTTTTACTTAAGCCTGCTAGAGTCCCCCAATTACTGATGTCATCACGGCCAGGCAGTGGAGGTATATTTTTTTTAACATTTCCCCTCCCCCGAAGTGATATCACCATGGCCGGCCTCTGCTTCTTGGTCAAACCCACCCATTCTGTGATGTCACAGCTGCCTTGTCCTTCCCCCAGCCTTGGAATACTCAAATATAGCTGCAGGAGGTAGGGAAGTTCCTTTCCTGTTCGTGTTTCTAGTACACAGTATTTTCCAGACGGAACATGTTTTTCCAAGCCTTGCCTGTATTAGCTTACCCTCGTGGCCTGATTTATTTGTAAGTAAACTTTTTTAAGAATTGTTCTTGTGCTTCATCCTGCCGCGAGCTTCTGTGCACTTTTACTGAGTAGCACAGTGTTGTGCAAGTAAAACAAGCTGCAGGGACAGCAGTCAGCGTTTCCAGCTTTTTTATAACTTGAGCTGCGAGAGAACCAATCTCAGGAGATTTCAGACTAAGTTTGTAGCATCTTAAAGAGAAGACTTCTTCAAACAGCAAACTTTATTAAGGGTAAGTGTTCTGTTGGTTTGGCACATTTAGTCAAGACCACATTCTACATCTGATACAATGTGTGCAGATGGATTTGCTGCTGAGACGTGCAACGTGCACTTATGATGTAAAAGGAACTTATTTGTACCTTTGTTTTCGGTTCTCTAGCGTTTTTGACATCACGGTAATGATCAATGGGTCGAACTTTCTTTTCTTTTGAAACAGATTATTTGGAAATATATTGGGGGCACGGCAATGGATGATGAGTTCTACGAAACAACGTTAAGTCCCTGCTTTCTCCAATAACAGAAATTTAAACGTGATCATATTGTACAGCTTTGCTCATTCATATTTTAGGGTGCTTTTTAAGTCCAGAAGATACGCCAACAGGAAAGCGCACTCGGTAGTTTTTAAAATAACAGTTCTGTAGCATACACTTTTTTACTGATAAGTAAAATAGCATAATAGGTGTTGCATGGAAGCTGTGCTTTTTTTGAAGTGACAGACTTATATACCCATGAGAATAGTTTTGTTTTGATTGATTTCCCTGAATTTGGTATTCATTTTAGTCGGCATAACTTAAGTTTAATCGTATCTGTATGTTTTGTGTACATTTTAAAAGATGCTTTGCAGAGTTGTAAGGATGCTCATAAACCTTAAATTACTCTGGTTTAGTAGCATGTCTACCATGAGTATGTTTCACACTTGGTGGACTCCGAGTTACTAAGTAGCAAAATGCATCTGCTTCATTGGAATCAAGAGAGAACTTCTGTAGTCGGTTTGGAACCATGGAACACGTTTAGCAGAGGGAACAGTCACAGAATTTGTATAAAAAGAAATTAACAACAGTGGTAACTAAGTGGAAGATGTTTTTAAACAGTGTTATAGTCGTGGAGTCTGTTATGTAATGAATGGGTGATACTGAGCTTTAAAATGTCTAGGTCTAAGTAAGTTAATGAATTAAAAAGGCTCTGAATCTTAGTAAACCGAAAGATCAGATGTTTCAGGTTAACTGCTGACAACAGCTGAATGCCTATGACTGAAAGGAGAATAATTCTTTAGTCAGGGGGAAACTTGGTATGCACTATATTATCCTGTTATTAGCTTACCACCGGGTGACAACTGACATCTGAGATTTTCAGTGTCTTTGTTTTTAAATATTCTGCTTACGTCTGTCTTCTGCGATGGTTATAGAGCTAGTTTAACTCCATTAGTTCAGCACTTTAACTGCCATTTGTACATACCCTTGTTTATGTTTAGATGGTGACACTGTGCTTATGTATTTTTTTGTTTAGCCTATGAAGCATGGCTGATGTTGGTCCTTAACTGGATGAGTCTTGTTTACTTCTTAACCGGCTACATTGAGGTCCTGGCTGAAATGGGTTCTCAGTGGTTGTACTTTTCTTTTAACTCTAGTATGTAAGTTGCAGTGAACTTTAAGTGATTTGTATAAATAGTGGAAGAGGCACTTTGTGTTATCTGACCAACCAGTTGGGGGTGTAAATATTCCAAAACGTATGTGATTGCTGTATTGCATTCAGCCATGTGATTGGTAGACACAAAAGAAATGCTAAAGCTAAGCAAACCAGTTGTTCTGGGGTGGGTTTTGGAGATCGCTGTATACACTGACTTGAGAGTCATGGCAGGGGCTGCTGTGGTACACATGGATAGGAACAGAAATAACACTCATGGAGTACTTTAATGTTTTTATGATAAGTGAACTCTCTAATGATCATTCTGTTTATGCTGGTGGGCCAGCCAGAGAAATCCTTCTTAATGTATTATTGTTTTCAATGGACACTGTATAATGCCAGGTCATAATTTTCAACTGCCTAGAGAAATGGCCCAGTATTCCAGTGGACAGCAGTAGTGCTTTGTCAGCTGTGAACTGAAGTGCCACTGTGCCGTAGCTGAGTGCTACAAAGAGGTTGGCAGTGAAAACTAGGGTTAGGGACTTGTAAGTAGGTCTTGCATGGGTAAATCTGATGACCAGAAAGACAGGAGTGATAGTTCTGTGTCCATGCACTGGAGTGTTTTTTTTTTTTTATAGTTCTATAAAGGGCAATAATATAACAGGATAATCTCTCTAGTTTTTTCTCGTATTTTTTGTAAATGTGGATCATCTAGGACCTGAACATTTTATGTCTAAAAATGACTGGTTGTCTGGCAAACTGTAAAGGATTTAGTCTGAGGGACCAAAACATTGAGCTAAACAGCCAAACATTTGCTTACAAGTTAGAAGGTTGGAGTTATGAAAAGTTTTATCCTGAAATCTTGGCTTTAATTCTTTGTCTCCACTTGCAAAGTGATTTTGAACTAGTCACTTAACCATGCAGTGCTCCCTGGTTACCCCTGAAATGAGATATATGGCCTTGGTTGGTTTACCTGGTTAACACATGTAGCCCTGCTTAAAAAAGATAAATGGGGGGGTGAACTTGGCAAGTTTTGTGACACTGCAAAAGGATGTATAGGGTGGTCATTACTTGCAGAACCTCTTAAGAGAGAGAATATTGTGTACTTAATTTAATTACTGAAAAGTTGTAGAAATTACCCGTTTTGTTTATGTTCGTTGCCAAGGGATTTGATTCTAGTTTATAAAGCAACACAGGAAAACTACTTGTGGAAATGCTTAGGACTAATGATAAGAACAGATTATATGTCAGATCTGTCTCATTAGATCAGTGAAAAAGAACAATAAAGACATTAACTGTTTCCCTGGAAGTAATGCACCCAAACAAACTATTATATTGCATTGTCCCAAATTGCAAACACATTTTACGGGGGTATTATGGGGGTTCATCCCTATTCTGGAAGGAAGTTATGATCCATAACAGCTCCACGTGGTCCTGTTGAGTCTTCCTGGCTACAGAGAACTGAAAAAAAGCGACTGCTTTCCTGATTAAGTATCCTGCTGTTTTTTTATATTTGTTTTACCTTCTATTGCTTACCTAGAGCAAGCTTTAACTGTTTTCATAGTTATTTACTGCATTTTTTTATTATCTGCACTTAAAAGTACATTTTAGTCGAAATTAGTCTAATTCAAGTCGAAAAGTGTTTGTTTGCTGTTTAATTTAATTGTTTGGCTGCCCACTAAAGTGTGCTAGCCCGTACTACTGACTTATTGCCTTTTCTGCATTTAGCGCGGAGTTGCCACTAGGGCACCATCGGGCAGCGCCGGTTAAACAAGGTTAAACTATTTCTGGCTCCGTAAAGTCTGCTCTTCATTTTTTCCCTTAGAACTGCTCTACTTGTAATCTAAACAGTCTATTCTCTATCTGTAAAGCTCAGCACTTGTTCCTAAAGCATTTTTTAGTCAGGTAAAGCACTTCTATATTATACAAAGTACTTCACTAGCTTAAAACCCCCTTGAGTACCCACTTCCCTATAGGTACTTTCTGACTCAGTTACACAGCAAACTTTTTCATTTCTTCTAGCATGTCAAAGGGTCAGTTGCTAGCGTCCTCTCCTGCTCAGCTGGTGAATCTGGGAATATTGAGGCAATGTTACAATTGCCTCATGTACACAGACAACCCTCTCCTCCTCCCACAAAACACCTCCCACAAAACACAAATACATGCGAGACATGCAACTATATAGCCAAACTGGAGATGGAGCTCTCTCAACTCAGGACTGGCAAAACCAGACAGGAGGAGAAGGTAACCACACACACCATAAACCCAGTCTCACATATCACAACTACAAATCAAACACATAAACACACAAAGACATACTCGGAGGCACTGATCAAAAATCTACCAAAACAGCAGAGGCCTCCAAAGCAGACCCCCAAACAACTGCCACCTCATGACATAACACAAGCAACACATAGATCACAAAGTCAGTGTGCAAATCAGTCACAGCCCTTAAGGCCAAACACAATGCCAGACACACTTGTCATAGGTGACTCCATAGTCAGACACACTGACGTCCCACTCACCAGACTGAATAAGGAGAGGGTCACAGTAAGCTGCCTGTCGGGCGCTAGAATCCACCACATAACACAAGCACTCGGGTCACTCCACAGCAAGTACAAGTATGACTCAGTCATTGTCTCGGTCTCTGCTGAGCCGGTTACACAACCGCTCCAGACCGATGACACCGCTTTACCGGTGACTTCGGTACCGGAGGCCAGCTCTGTGCCGGTTTTAGAATTTCCCTCAGAGACCGAAGCCCAGGAATTTTCCGACACCATTTCGGTGGATAAAACCAGTCCAGCACGTGGGGCAGCCAGGCCTCCTGTGTCCATGTCCATTAAGGCCTACACACGTGCTAAGGCTGCCAAACAGGCTAAGCCTCATCCTCCTAAATCTGTTTCTCAGGGATCCTCTACTGGTTCACAGATATTGAGTTTAGCTGAAGACCTTATTTCTTTAATCAGGGGTTCACAGCCACATCCAGACAGAGGTACTCAGCCGCCTTCTGACAAAAGGCCTAGGGTTGAGCAGGTACATCCCCAGTCTTCTGATGAGGCCTCAGGTGATTCTGATCAATCAGATTACCAGGAGGAGGCCTTCCCGGCCTACGAGGATTCTGATGCAGAGGAATCCATTCCCTCCGCTTCTCCTCCCGAGGAATTTTCTTTTGGGGAAACACTTCATTCCATGCGGGAGCATTTCCAATGGCAGGGCCAGGAATATTCAGACTCTAGGAAGACATTAAGACAATATTTAAAGTTGTCTCAGCATAGACCATTAGCTATTCCCCCTGTTTTAGGTGTTTTGGATGATGTGTACTCAGAGTCCAGTGTTTCCCCTGTCTCTCTTCCCCCCTGCTCCTGTCAAGCCAGACAGGTACTATAGGGTTCCAGACACACATCAATTTCTATACAAGGGCCACACTGCTGATCCAGAAACTATTTCTCAGGGACCTAAAGGGGTTACTACCACTACTGCTAAGAATCCCCTACCTTCAGTAATCTTGTACAAGTAAAGCACCATGCACACTGACACATTTCAACAGTGCTTATGGCAACCGGGGCTAAACAGTCAACTAATCGGACACTGGAATGGCTCTGCGTGGGTGGGGCTGAGGGGGGTAGCCAACCTAAATACAACATATCCATACCAACACATGTTTCTTTACAAAAATAGCACTGCTGATATCCAGGGTATATAGACAAAAAAAGAAATACTATGAATTCATTAAACCATCTGTTTTTAGAAGTAAAATCAGCATGTTTTAACCATTCCAGGACCCTGCTTGTTGGTGTTAGTTGGTGAGCTGTTACTATGTGTTCCACATTTTGGCCAATTGTTCTGTATTGTCTGGACTAATGTTCCTCAGCTTGGAGATGGAAGGTTGAGAGCTATCTTTGGTGTGATCTTGGTTATTCTCACTGGGAGTAATGTACAATTGTTGACCATGGGATGGGTAAGGCCAAGTGGAATATGGTGATTCAGGCACCAGAAGGGAACTTGGCTAGGCTTAAATGGCCCAGATGGCTAGCCAACTTAGACCTTCCCTATGAACCTGTTGGACTGTTCTTGGAGTGTTTATTTTTCTTTGTGTACTAAGAATTGTATTTCTCATGCTCTACACGATTTTTTATGTATGACTCACGGTCGACAACTTTTTTGCAGGTCTGTCAGCTTGAAGCCTTCTGTTCATTTGCAGGCCTCATTGTTTTGTCACAAAGCAAGGTAAACCACACTTCCAGACCCACTATAGATTTTGACTTTGGTTCCTAGTCATAGCTATTAAACTGGTCGTCTAGCCTAAGTTGAATTTAAGTGGATCTCTCACTGCTGTATTGTGGTGTTTTTTTTTTTTTTTGGTTTGTTTTGCTTTTACTGAGATTAATTAGAATGCCACTGCTGCATGTATCTGTGTAAGTATTTTGTGTTGAGGCTTTTCTTTAGTGAAAGGGTGTGCAGAGAAATGTTTATGGAGCAAGAAGTTCCATTTTTGCAGTACTGGGGTGTCTTGGTGTACTAATTCTAAATTGTACGACCTCTTAAAAATGAGTAGTTTCATTTTTGGATCATTCAGATAGATTATGTATTCAAAGGTAGTTCATCTGCTGTAATAGTTATTGCCAGGATAGTTTAAGAAGGTTGATACAATGCCAATTGCTTTGCGTCCAGTTCTGAAATTGAAGTATAGAGTTTTGTGTCTGTAATAAACAACAGTAGTTAATGTCTGTTACAAGTTATTTTGATTTACAAAATCTAGTAATAATTTGGATCACATTTTTGTAACACTGTAGTTTGCATAATCAATGTCTGGTTAATTGATAACTCATAGAATTAAAGTATTATCTTTAGTATTAGCCCTGTAAGCCTTGTAAGGAAGTTTCATGTTGCCTTTATTGATATTTACTATGTTCTGTAATACCCAAGGATGTCATGTTCAGGCTTATGTGATGCCATTTTTTATATTGTATCTATATATCTATCTATATATATATATATATATATATATATATATATATATATATATATATAAGCTTCAATTCCAAGTTGATGTGTATAATTATGTCACAACTACTATATACACAGACTTTATTACACTCACCCCTTTTTGTATCAAGCTGCATAACACTCTTCCTGGGTAAGTGGAAATTTCTGTTTAGCATCTGCCGCAGGATATTTTATTGTTAATATTTGATATGGAATAGAGGAGTTTATGTGATTTTCACTCAATTAATCTTTTAATGTTTGAAAAAACATTTAAAAAGGAAATTTGGTTAATTTAATGCCATTAAACTATAAGCTATTTATAACAGTTATACAGAACAGACTAAGGAAGCATTTAATGAAGTTTAATTCCAGGTATACCATAGATGTAGTTTAATGTAGGGTAGAAAATATTTTTTTAAATCATTAAAACACACTGATATTTTTTAGTTTTTTTTTAATGAGGTGGAACAGTTTTGTTAATAATTATATTTGTCAACCAGGTAGGCCCACTGGACACAGTCACTTTTCAGGGGTGACCCCTGGTACAATTGATGGTTAAGTTACTTGCTCAAGGTCACATAGTAGGAAATTGAAGGCTGAGGGCAAGAAACCCTGTATCACAGGAAGTACAGCTCCACACTTTATCCTTTGCACCAAGTGCCACCAATTTAGTTATATTGTATGTTATATTTCTTTCTTGCCATTTTATTACAGGCAAAGTCTGACTGGGTAACAGCCCATTTTCATTGGAGGCCTAGAGAGAAAAGTTCTTAAGTATTACAAAACATTTTAAAAACAATAATTTTACAGTCTTTAAAAATAATATGAAAAATAATTACAGTTTAAATAATTAAAACACTACACATATGTAAACATTGGTTAAGAATAGATACAATAAGAGAACATTTAGCAAATTTATAGAGAAATTAAAGGTAAGCTAGTATAATAAAACATAAATTGTAATACTAAGCGAGAGAAAAGCAGGCTTGTGGTATATTTAGAGAGAAAGCCAGGGAGATGTAAGTGATAGAAGGAAGTAAGTGAAGAAGGGAGAGTAAGGAGATGAAAGGTATGAACTTTTAGTTATGTACTTACCATAACTTTGGATGTATGGGATCCATCTCGCCTACATTCATAACAGATGGGTTTGGAGCCGATCCATCGGCTCCGACTCGGCCACTATACTAGAACGAAGTTTCTCATTGGCTGGGCTACCCCTTATCCCACAATGCACCACGCCTGCTTCCCCAGATCTTGTTTGTTCGCTTTATACATTCATACAGATACAGAAAACACATATACCAATAACTGTAACCAACTAGAGACCTTCCATAGGAAAGGTTAGCAAGATCTATATTTCCTCCAAATCCAAAAGGTAGGGGGAAGGAGGGTGGGTATGTATGAATGTAGGCGAGATGGATCCCATACATCCAAAGTTATGGTAAGTACATAACTAAAAGATGTAATGGGATCCTATCTCGCCTCATTCATAACAGATGGGACAGCGTCCCTAGCACCTAAAAACCCTGGGTGGCTCACTGGAACACACTCCTGAGAACTGCGGAACCAAATGAAGCTCTGTCTCAGGAAGCCACATCAAGCTTGTAATGAGAAATGAAGGTGTGCGGAGAAGACCAAGTAGCAGCCGCACAAATATCATCAATTGAAACTTTGGAATGAAAAGCTACAGAGGTGGCCATAGCTCTGGTAGAATGAGCTTTGACTGGGAAAGGCAACTCCTTGCCTGAGTGGGAATAAATGAAAGAGATGCAATCCTTAATCCATTTAGCAATGGTGGCTTTGGCAACTGGAAGACCCAACCTATTCTCTGCAAAGGACACAAACAGTTGGTCAGATTTTCTAGTCTGAGTGGTCCTAGCCAAGTAAAAACGCAGTTGCCTGTGAACATCCAACTGGTGAAAGGTATATTCTGCTCTACTGGAAAAATTAGGAAAGAAAACGAAGTTCCAAAGATTGCTGAATGCATAAAGGGGATGCTACCTTAGGCAAAAAGGATGGATTCAATCTAAGGGAAACTCTGTCTTTGTGAAAGATCAAATATGGAGGGGAAGAACAGAGAGCCTGAAGCTCTGAAACACGCTTAGCAGAAGTAATAGCCACTAGGAAAGCCGTTTTCCATGACAGGAATTTGATATCACAAGTGGCTACCGGCTCAAAGGGATGGGCAGTTAAGGAGGCCAGAACCAAATTTAAGTCCCAAGGGGGCATGGGATGAGCCACAGGAGGCCTGAGGAGCCAGGCTCCCCTAAGAAAGGACTTGCAAAGTCTGTTAGCCATTAAAGAGGGATCTACAGCAACATGAAAATTAGATATAGCCGCCAGTTGAACTTTAAGTGTGGAGACTGAAGAGCCAGAATGAAATAAGGAAGCCAGAAATTCCAAGACCTGCGGAACTGAGGCTGTAAGAGGATCAACGCCTCGCTGTTGTGCCCAACAACAAAACCTTTTCCATTTGCTGGAATACAGCTTAACGGTAGACGGCTTGTGGGAAGAAGAAAAGATATGCATTACTTCCGAAGAAAGAGAGAGATCTCTAACTAAGGATGGAAGTGGAGTAACCAAGCAGCCAGTCGCAGCGACCGGAGGGACGGATGGAGTCCCAACGGATTGGATAACAGATCCGGTACTGGGTCCAGGATCCAAGGGCCCTGTGCCACATACTTCTGAAGAAACGGGAACCAAACCTGACGGGGCCAATGTGGGGTGACCAAAATCATGTCGCACCCGACATGGAGAGCCTTCTGAATCACCCTCGGGAGAAGGGGAATCGGAGGGAAAGACTGGAATATATGAATATCCAACAAGGGAAAAAAACATGGCCTAGTCTAGAAGAAGCCCGAGAAACAATAAAATTAAATTTTCTCCAAACTGAACACAAACACTCACAAAGCTGTTAAAACAGCTGTTTAATAAGATTCCTGACAGAAACCCTATGTAAAAAAGACCAAAAGGTCAAGAAAATCACCTAGCTCCAGCCAAGTTGAGACCACGTCCGTCTTGAAAAGCGGCAAACGAGATCTGGGGAAGCAGGCGTGGTGCATTGTGGGATAAGGGGTAGCCCAGCCAATGAGAGACTTCGTTCTAGTATAGTGGCCGAGTCGGAGCCGAACCCATCTGTTATGAATGAGGCGAGATAGGATCCCATTACATCAGGTATTTGTTCACATTTAGGGATATAATTGTCCTGGCATTGAGCAAGAACAGAGTCAGCTTTTGGCTAGGAAACCTTTCCGAATGCTTTTGAAGGATGGGGGAGGTACTGACCTGATGGATAGAGATAAGTAGTTCCAGGCCTTTAATAACTTTGTACAAATACAGAAGCCCAACATATTTGATAAGTTTGCATACATCTTTGCCAGCTTTTCCCAGGTGTGTGTGAATGCATGCGTGTCAGCTGCTGGGAACAGAGACACAGACCTTAAAAGTGATAAATTGTTTTGATTAGTTATTCCTATGCAGTTGTGTATATGCATGTTGAATTTAAGATCCACTATCATCCCTAATAATATGATACGAGGAATTACTTCAATGATTATATTAGCAAGGGAGAAGACTTTAAATTTTGTTTTTTCTTGAGAGAGTGATTTGGGGAAAAAGTAGTAACTTTATTTATTTTTTTTGGGTTGAGCATGAGTTGTGAGTTACAAAGCCATGTTTCAGTTGCTGTTAAAGCTTCCTGAATAGTTTTTGGAGGTGTCATTTTGTCAGATGTGAAAATGAGTGCGGGGTCATCTGAATACTGTATTAGTGAGCATGATTGTGAACACTGTGCAGCTCATTAGTTATGTGAGAATTTGGGTCTACTTCTTTTGACCTAACTTTCATTTGCCTGACACTCATTTGCCTGAGACCAAATGACTGAAATTTCATTTGCCTGACACTTCATTTGCCTGACAAGTATTATTAGCAAGAAAATGGAATATGCCCCCTTCCCCACTGCAGTGCGACCCTGGAGTTAGAATATATAGTTAGGGGGGGTGTGGGGGGCACAGCCCCCCATAAGGGGGGGGTGTGGGGGGCAAAGCCCCCCACTTACTTCTCTGTTACTAAGCAATATTACATCAAAAGTTAACAATATCATATGAAATGAAGTGGGGGGCTTCGCCTCCCACACCCCCCATTGTGGGGGGCTGTGCCCCCCACACCCCCCCCAACTATATATTATAACTCCAGGGTCGCACTGCAGTGGGGAAGGAGGCATATTCCATTTTCTTGCTAATAATACTTGTCAGGCAAATGAAGTGTCAGGCAAATGAAATTTCAGTCAAATGGGGTCAGGAAAATGAGTGTCAGGCAAATGAAAGTTAGGTCAAAAGAAGTAGACCCGAGAATTTGTGCAACACAAAAAAACATGGGTTTAGCAGGGCCACACTACTGTGTCAAAGTGCAGATTATGAAGCCTACTTTCACAGTTATAACTAAAGTAAGCATGCCATTAAAATAAAATTGACAATTTCAAGTGTATTAAATGATAAATGTGCATGTTCACCAGAAATTTATAATCAAATTAATTAAAAATACTCTACGGGTTCATAACAGATTATTCCATACAATCATGAAAATGGATTAGAAGTCATTGAAGTCCTGTATGTGGGTAGCTTTTTTTTATAGAGCTGCATAATCTGTTACTGTAGCAAAGCAAGTCCTTACTGATGTCGACAACTAATAACTTCTAAAGTTTGATGAAAACAACAGTCACTGGTGTTTGTGAATGATAAAGCCAACAAAATTCAATAGTTGTAATAATGGATGCCTGAGATCTGATATACAGTAGATTCATCAGACGGTGAGCATGTTTTCTAAGGGAAAATGTTGCCACTTGATGCACTTTTCCCCAAATATTTTGGCTGCTAGTGCATGACCACAACAGGTGCACATAGTGAGTGTGTACTGTACCACATCTACCTCGGGTCCCATCTCCTCACATTTACATCCCTAGCTACATTTACCACTTGCTGGAGATATGAGCGTAAAGCATAATTTTTTATAATGTTGAGCTGTACTACAGGCAGATATCCAGGAAGGTTAAGGGTCAACAACTTTATTCAGTCATTTGGTGACAAGTCTTGACTTAAAATCCGAGATGACCATCAACGGTATCTTCGCTATTGTTGTCCAGGAGTTGGTAAATTACTGATAGTTGGTGTTCTCTTGCTTTAAAATGAAGATGCACTCAGTCCATTTTCTGTTTCCATCTTTGCTATAATTTGCAGATGAAGCCAGGTTCCTAATTGGTAGAAACTCCCACCACAACATAGTGTTCAATATCTCTAACTGCATTCTATAAAAGTTATAAAACATTCTTCTTGTATCATTAAGTTCATCCAAAAGCAGATTGGTTACTGCCCCAGACTCCAAGTATATGACCTTGTTATTAATTTTATGTTGCCCATTTGATCATATGCACTTGCATTGAAGAAAGGATGTGTACATTGTCCTTCTACTTATCAATAGTTTCAGTAACCTTACTTCATGACCCCATGTCACAGACTTGCCTTCTGTTTCAATGTGGGGATTTTGACTGGAAAAGCTATAGTACTGTTGGCTCTGATACTATCAATATAGGCCATGGGTTCGATCTGGCTTGGATAATTAGGTTTGTTGCTTGTGTGTAACACATAGCGCTTCATTATCCAGATTTTTGCCTCGTATGTTTGGTCTTTTCCTCATAAAACTTGTGGCTTTCTGGCAAATCAGTGAGGATTGAATTCACTAAATAATGACCGAAATGTAAGTTTCAGTGTTCATATCCTTCAGAAAATGCATGCCAACGCAAAACCTTTTATTCTAGCAACTTTCCAAGTTAATACAAGCAATGTTTAAAATTTGATCTTTACTTTGAGGCCTTTGCCCCCCTATTATTTCTGGCTTTGTCCAGATTTCCTGTGCTAAGAGGTTGAGAGGTGTGATGTAACATAAAATCTGACGGGCACAGACTTGCATTTTTTTTTACACTATTAGTTTCTTCCTTGCGATGCAAAATACTCACTGCACTTCGCGTTGGAAGGCGACGCGAAGAGATCTCAGCAAGGCTGACCCCACTTGTGGAAGATCTGTTTCGCTACTAAGGGATTCAGAGACCACTCGTAAGGCGAGAGGATAGTTTGACTCAGTCTGTCCGCTAGGATGTTGGACCGACCCGGAATGTGCATTGCTAACAGGAAACGGTTGGTGGATATCGCCCAATCCCAAACTCTCATGGCCTCTCGGCAAAGAGGGTAAGACCTGGTCCCTCCGTTTGTTGATGTACCAGACCACTGACATGTTGTCTGACTGAATTGCAATAGTCCCTGAAGGGGAAAAAGGCATGAAGGGCTTGCAACGCTAGAAGCACCGCCTTCATCTCCAGAACACTGATATGCAGAATGGTCTCTGTCTGAGTCCACATACCTTGGACTGTTCTGCCCACGTAATGCCCCCCCCACCCAAGGCGAGAAGCGTCCGTGGTCACCGTGGCTTGGGGTTGCAGCATAACAAAATGGTTGTACTTCCCGAAGCTCTTGAGATTGGAGCCACCACATGAGGGAATTTTTTCAAACTCTTCTGAGAGGAATCGATAAATCCAACGGGTGGTGAAGGATGGACCACTGAACCTGCAAAGTCCACTGGAGAACCCTCATGTGCAAGCGAGCTAAGGGCGCGAGATTGATTGCTGCTGCCATGGACCCTAAAGCTCTCAGGGCCAACTCCGCTGATGGAGCAGGTGACTGAAGAAGGACTAAAACGTGTAAAGTCAAACTGCAAAGTCTGTCTGATGTCAAGAAGGCCTTGTTCTGAAGCATGTCTATTCCGGCCCCTATGAACTCCATGACTTGAACTGGTTGAAGGGATGACTTCTTGAAGTTTATGGTGATCCCCAATTGGGACGCTAGAAGTAGGAAGCAATCCCTGGCTAAGCAGAGTAGATGCCTGGTGGGGGCGGTACGGAGCCAGTCATCTAGGTAAGGAAAAACCTGTATTCCCTGAAGTCTCAGGTGGGCTGCTACAGCTGCCATGACCTTGGTGAACACCCTGGGGGCTGTGGTGAGGCCGAAGGGTAGGACCCTGAACTGGTAATGACTGGCCCCTAGCCGAAAGCTGAGGAACCTCCTGGATCGCCTGTCCATAGGAATGTGATAGTACGTATCCTTGAGGTCTATGGAGCACATCCAGTCCTTCTCCTGCAGAAGAGGCAGAATGGATTG
Source organism: Protopterus annectens (assembly GCF_019279795.1). Taxonomy (NCBI): domain Eukaryota; kingdom Metazoa; phylum Chordata; order Ceratodontiformes; family Protopteridae; genus Protopterus; species Protopterus annectens. The sequence continues at coordinate 409,190,947 of NC_056750.1, read as the reverse complement.
AAGCGTGACCATCCAGAATTTCTCCTTGGTAATGAAGAGGTTCATTGTTGAAAGGTCAAGGATCGGCTTTATGTCCCTCGTCTTCTTTGGCACCAAAAAGAACCTGGAGTAATTGCCTAACCCGGTTTGGCCTGGGGGGACGTGCTGGATGGCTCTTTTTTCTAGCAGCTTTTTTACCTCTAAAGCTGTAGCCTCCCTCTGACTGGGTGGTACATTGGGGAAGCGCCTCGACTGAGGAGGCAGGTTTATGAAACGGATCGAGTAACCTCTGGATATTATTCAAAGCACCCAGCGATCTGTTGTGATGGACTCCCATTGGGCCAAGTGCTTTGAAAAACACGCCCCCGCTTGCTTCAAGAGAGGAGCAGTCGGGCAACCCTTCAGGGCTGCTGCATGGGTCGGTCAGAAAAAAGTTCCCGCGACCCAAAATTTTTTGGCCCCCCTCTGCTTCTGGGCTGGCATCTACCTTGTCCCCCTCTGCCTCTGAAGGACGAAGGGTCCAGAGCGTAATGGGACTGCTGAGACTTCTGAAACCACATCTTCTTTTGTCCTCTCTGGCTCCTGGAAAAGGACTTTTGAGGAGCTGAGAAGCAGACTCCGACGGCAGACAGCGTCTTCCCATCTTTCTCGCTCTGAACCAATGTGTCGCGGACGGTCTTCCTGAACAGGGTAGAACCGAAGGGTGCGTTCGCGAAGAACACCTTGAAAGGTTCCGCAAAGTCACAAAGCCGGAGCCAGGTGTGACATCTTAAAGCGATGCTGGACCCGCTGGCTCTAGCGGCCCCCTCCGTGGCATGGGAAAGTACCTGCATAGACGTGTTTGAAACAGATTTCGGAGTGGCCATGCGAGCCGAGAAAGTCCGTTTGTCCTCGGCCGACATGGACTCAGGGGGAGACTCAGCGTATTCTTTCACCAGATCCCACTGAAGTCTAATTACATGGGACAAATAATTCAGCGCCCTTATGGAAAAAGGTAGCTGAAGCAAACATCCGCTTCCCGATACGATCCATCGTCCGAGACTCCTTATTAGGGGGATGGATCGAGGAACTATCCTGGCCAAGTTCCTTCTTGGTGGCTGCTGCCACCACCATGGCATCTACCGGGGAACCCTTACTCCAAGCCGTCCTATCCACAGGGAGACTAAGAATCCTATCTGGCCTCCTGGGGATTGGCTCTACAGTGTCCGGTTTCTTCCATGCCCTGGTAGTGATGAGGTCAACCAGGGGGTCGGCCGGAAGGGACACTCAAGAGGCAGATGGGCCTGAGTTGAATGCTTCCAGGAACACAGACTCATCCAAGGAAGGTTTTTGGGCTGACCCCCCCCCCCTTTAGGCGAAACATTTCCATAATGTCTCCAAAGGAGACGTCCTCGGGGGGGGGGGGGTGACCTGGGGGAATCTTCCTCTTCCTCCAAATTGGTGTCCTCCGTGAGGTACTCAGGGGAGTCCAAGTGCCTCCTCTTAAACTTACGTTTGTGAGGGGCCTCCTCGGTGGGACTGTCTGAGGAGGGCTCACCAACAGGGTAGTGTTCCGCCAATGGAACGGGCTGGGGCGTCACTGCAGGCTGTCCCTGGGACTGGATGATGGAAGACAAGCCCAGCAACAAGGGAGTGGGGGCAGAATCCGCAGAAAGAGCAGGGGGTCTCGAACCTCTCGAGAGGACCCTCTCCACCACGTCGAAAGCCGAGGGTGAACCAATCTCTCTGGGCTCCGTGGTTAACACCCTCGGATCCGGCGCGGGGATCGGCGTTGGAGCCTTAGCGCTCACACTCGAGAGGGAAGTGTGCTTCGACCAAAATGGAGCCGAAGACACACTGGCCCCCATGGATCTGACGCACGGCTCTTGGTCTCGAGAGCTCAGATCTGAAAAAGGATCCGGCAAACTCGAGGGCATGGCCGGCATCTAGGTAGCGATAACCATCGGCGCCGACTCCCTGACTCCTCGGATCCGAAACCAGATACTGGATCGGAGAAGGAGCTATTGGGGCAAAAAGTGGGGCTGAACTCCCCCCCCGGAGGGGGGGGGGAGGAAGGCAGCAGCACTCCCATCTGCAGTTGGGTTTGGAGAAAACATTGCATCATCCGGTCCTTATCAGCGTCAGAGAGGCTACAGGTCGACCTAGAGGAGGCCGCCGAAGCTGGCCGGGAGGGCCGCCGCGACGACCTTGAAGATGGTCGGGCCTCCTCCTCCGGCTCGAAGTGTGGAGAACGGAGCTGAGGGGAGGAAGGCTCAGAGACCTTCTGGGATGAGGAGAGCAGCTTGGCAGGTGGGGCCGAGGGGGCTGAGTCGGCCCGCCGCTTGTGGCTTCTGTGCCTCTCTTTCTTCCTCTCCCTCTTTCTCCCTCTCTCTCTCTCCTCTCTCTCTTTTCTTTTTTAGAGTCCCTCTCTCACTGGGAAGAAGTGGGAGGTTGAGTCCCAGCCAGGGGAGAGGGGACAGCAGGCTGAGCAGCCACAGCCATGGCTGTAGCCACCGAGGGAGAGGCGGAAGAAGCCGACTCCGCGGGTAGGAGACCCGCCAGAATTGGCTTATTCCTCCTGTCCCTCAGGGCCCATGGGTTAAACGCTGTGCAAATTTGGCAGCCCGAGGTCAAATGCGTTACCCCCAGGCAGAGGATGCACTGAGTGCGGGCATCTGCTGGGGAAAGCTTATGGCCACACTCAGTGCACTTAGAAAAGATGGCCTTTGGGGCCTCGGCCATGATTTCTTCACAAAAAAACACATGCGCGCCCACAAAAACACCTACGGGAAAGTGGGGGGGGCCTACTAGGCTTTAAACTATGACAGAACGGTAAATCTCAGGGGTTTAAACTAAGAAATTAAGCTAACCACACACACCAAAAAACTAATATAGATTTTGACAAAAAACACAAATTGCCTAAACGCTAGGAGCTCGAAAAACTCATGCTTGACAAAGCCGCGGCAAATGAGATCTGAGGATTGGAAGAGGTAGCAGGGTATTATGGGTAAGAGGGAGGAGCTTGGAGCTCGGATCTCCAGCTTGGAAAGCTGCCGGCTCGGATCCAGGTCGGATCCGATACCCACAGGTTGATGATCTGAAGTAGTTAACTACTTCAGATCACCTTCTTTAAGTAACCTAATTGAGCAGTACTCCTGTCCTAGACAACCTCGATTCACAGACAAGCTACTTTTAACAGTTACTAGATCCCACAACCATGCAGGTGATTCCCTCTACTCATCTTATATGTTCAAAATCTGGAACTCTCTTCCTTCTTCCATAATCCTGGAATCTTCCTATCCAAATTTAAAAAGTCTATCAAAAGTCATCTAAACAACAAATGGCTATGTCCCTGTTCCACAACTGACTAACCCCAGTCCCACTCTAATACTACTGTAACTATTGCTTTGTACAAATTGCCTCTTGATAGGTCTGCATAGCCTTAGTACACCACAATAAAGGTATGATGTGAATTTTCATAGTCAGAGTACTTTATTACTTTATTATTGTTTGTACAACTATTAATCACTGTTGATGTCACTGGCATATACTTAATATGTGTGCTCAACTAAATACTCTCACTGTATATAATTGAAATACATTATGAACTTTGTCTGTATGTCTGCACATATGCATCTTTGGAGCTTTTCTCCCTGGGCCTCCACTGAAAATGGACATGCATCCAGTTGGACTATTCCGGTTAACAAATGTAAAATAAAAATAAATAACTAAATAAAATAAATGTGGAATATGGCTCTATTCTGTTTTTGTTCAGTAAAATAAAAGCTGAACATTGACACATGAAATACTATATGCAGACAGCTTCATGTTGATCAGCTTAAACATTAAAAACTCTTGTACCTTGCTCTGTCAGTATACTTATTTACTCTGAAGTTGAGCTGCAGAAATGTGGAAATGCAGTAACTTAATGGATACTTCCAAAACCACCTCACACACATCCTCAACTTGTTTAATGACTTCTCTGATACTGGATCATGGGGGTTTGGCAGTTAATGGCTCCAATAACCAGACTGCCAGAATTATAAACTTTCTTGCAAATCTAGCGAAGACATCTCTTTATTTGGTCTTTGGCAATGTGACATTAGCAGATGCCAATGATGGTTCCCTTGCTGAGTTTAAAGTCCATTAGGACTGGCCACCAAATATTTGTATAAATCCTTAAATTTTCCTCTACTCATAGAAGAGGTCAGGCTGTGAATATGGTTCTAATGAGGTGGTCTTAAAGATGCTCTCAAATGCCTGTACAACCAGAAAAATGGCAGTTGGCTACAATTTCTCAATATCCTTTAAGTCTGATTAGCATTTAAGTGGGTCATAAGGCTACTTGTTCCCCATTTAAAGTTCTCCCTACTAAAACTTGAGGTTTCCCTAAAGGAGATTTCCTCTGTGGGAGAGGTAGAGGATAAGAACTCACTATCACTGGTGTCAGAACAGACAGATAGACAAGCAAATATGGGTTGAGTAAGCATTGCCCTTGCCTATGTCCAAATCACATAAACTTTCAGGTGATGGTTCTGTTTCACTCATGGGCAGGGCAACTCAGTAGTAAAAAGTCTGACAGGTGGATCCTCTGACAATATCACTTACTCTTCTGTGAAATGTTTAGAATCAATAACACAGCCTGGAGAAACAAGCATCAATGAGATAGGTGTGTCAGGTGTCAAACCTGCTAAATGCACCTGGATAACTCAGTAAGTTCTACAGACACCTACTGTAACTGAGATGCATGTCTCTCACCATCAGCTTCCAAAAGAATATAGGCAAGTCTGAGATATCAAAGAAGTCATCATTGGAGTTTAGTGCCTCTCCATAGCCAACATTTTAATGCCCTATCAGGACTAAAGGGTCACAAAGGCCTCATTGCTCTGCTTGCAGAAGCTTTGGACTGCCAGATACCATAATTTTTCTTGGGACACTTACAATTTCTGCTCATTTGAGATAAAGCTGACTCTTCTCTGACATGGGCAAGCCTGTATTGTACCCTGTCCTAAAGAGACGAGCTTTTTAAGCCTTAGAAAATGCTCAAAATTAATGTGTTTCACAAAACAGTCTTATTAAAAGAAGCACAAAGTTTATACTCAGATACTTTACAAAAATGTCCAATAAAGAAAAGAAACTGAATCCAAAAGTCCTTTATAGAGGTATCTGTCAGCTGCAAGCACACTTTCCCAGGGAAGACACTGGCCTCCTCTTTGGACTGTTTCCTACAGAAGGGCTGCTCTTTAGGACAGTTCCAAATGCACCAGTGGAGAAGCAGATAACATAATAGTCTTACACGTTCCATAGTCTCTCTCCTTTTCCTAAAATTACTTCAGAAGAGGACCAAACAAATACTTGTCCTCCAAGTCACAGGCAGAAATTGCAATACAATAGCACTATTAAATCTACTGAAAATAGAAACAAAAATCATCAAAAGGGTACTTACCATAGTTCTGTACAATGGACTTACTTCTAAATGCTTACAAAACAAAACAGAATTGCAGACTGCAGGGCACCCCCCCCCCATTTTTACACAATATGGCCTACTGACCTCAATGCCATGGAAAAGAGCAGCCCTGCAAGGGACACGCACAAAATCTCACTTCAAACATCCACCTGCAGCATAACTGACACATCATTCTGTAACAGAAGCAATCCTTATGTTGAAAATCGTTAAAGATAGAAGCTGGCACAGTCTAGACCCTCTGGGAGCACTCATGCTGACAGTGATGTCTTCTGGTTGAGGTTCAGAAGAACCAACTCAACTGCAAGGCTTTGTCTTCTGACAAATTCAGTTTGCTCTGTTCAGTATTCAGCAATGCTTTCAGGAAGTGTTCTGACAGAGTTTCAGGGTTAGAGAAACAACCAAAGGAATACACCATGCATTTCCCTGATTAAGGATGCCTGGATGAGTGCCTCATCCAAGCAGGGTTAAATACGGTTCCCCTGGTTACGGACACTGGTGAACACTGCTGCTAAACACTTGTGCACAATGGATCCCCTGGTTACAGAGAATGGTGAACACTACTGCTAAACATCTGTGCGCAGACCAAAGGACAAGAAAGTAAGCTGGAAATGCTTCTACCCTGTCCTGCTCTGCTCTGAACCTTGGGTATTTCTGTAGACCTTGCCAATGACTATGTGCAGGTGCTCATACTTCACCTCTAAGATCACCAACAGTGTGTGTGAAGAAAGTAGAAGCAGTTAATACCTGAAGAGTTAGCACTGTGAACTTTATTACCTTTAAAACTTGCTTGAACTGGAAAGATACAGAAGATGTCTCCAAGGGCCATCTTCCTCTAGGAACAGAAACATAGAATACAGCTCATTTTCTTGTTCCAGCAATGAATTCTCTATATGGTCATATATTAAAGGAGATTAGTTGTGCTAGTTCCGCTTTGTGAAAGGATGAAAGGAATTCTCAGAAGGACATGAAAGGCTTTGAAAGAAGATATGGCCTCCTTTAGCCACTTGCCTACTGTTACTAAGGACCAAATTGTTCAGAAGTAGGAACTCTTCAACCCAAGAAATAGGAGTTGGAGGCTATGTGGGGATGGAGTTTGGAAGAAGAGTCAGTACCGCCAACTGCAGGTCAAAGAAGGACTTTCCTCACTATCTAGTGCTCTTTTGCTTTTACCACCTTACCAGGTTCAAAAACCCAACTTTGCTTCCTTGATCTGAACTACTTTGGACGGTTTCCTACAGAAGGGCTGCTCTTTAGGACAGTTCCAAATGCACCAGTGGGGAAGCAGATAACATAAGTGTCTTACACGTTCCATAGTCTCTCTCTTCTTTTCCTAAAATTACTTCAAAAGAGGACCAAACAAATACTTGTCCAGGAGGGCTTCCAGTATCTGTTTTTTAACACTGTTAAGCAACTGTAATCTTAGCTAGGTATACCTTCTTATTAAACTGCCTGTTGCTGCACCCAGTCTGTGGGTATCAACTGTATTACAGCCACATTTTAAAGCATGCTTCCCCAATTTAAAAGCTGTTTGGGTAAGTCTAATTATCTAACCCTTCGTGTCAAGATGAAAGATTTCTGATGCCATGTTCTCCATCTGTATGAGGATGTCACCTTTACTTCTGATAATGAAGGTTTCACAATTTACAACTCTAAAGACCACTGTTGCAAAGTGCATACCTTTTTACCAAATCCTAGTACTATGCTCTGCTTACCATTCAAAGTCTTGGCATTTACTCACTACTCTTGTTCCACTGACAACATCCATTAAAACCAATACAGACCTTGTACAAGAATTCTTAAGACCTCACATCAGTTCAGTACCTTGAGGACAGTCAGCTAAGAATCAAGCCACAGGAAGGCTAATTCAAAGGTGTCTTCAAATATCTGGAAAAGAATAGTTGTGTAAGACCTTACCATAACCATAGATGTCCTTTGCTTCTATGTTACAGTATTCATAACAATAGGGAGTAGCTTCCTGCAGCACCACCGTTGGACCAGTATACCAAAGTCTTTGTCCTGGAGGGTACTTGTAACATCGGCTACGAGGGACATAAACTGGCATTAGGTGTAAAGGTGACATCTGCAAGTACCCTCCTCAGAATAGTTTCTGCTGCATATACTAGTGCACCTGAGGTTTTTAGGAAGGGTCCTAACTAAGACCCTTACACTTACATGCCTGCCAGAGGCAGGGCAGTAATAAGGCTATGTAGGAAGAGACTTGAGGAAGAAGATGGCCACAGGTGTTCATAAAATACCTGCTATCGCAGAAGCAAGAAACAGGGGGGTAGGAGGGTGGGACTGAATATTGCAACATAGAAGAGAAGGACATCTATGGTTAAGGTAAGGTCTTACACAACTACTCTATGTCCTTCTATTCTGATGATGCAGTATTCATAACAGTAGGGAGAGTACCAAAGTTTTAAGTATAATCTTGGGAGGAGGAAGTTTCCATGGTCCAAGAGACCCTGTACGATAGTTCTGGCAAAACCGGTTCTAGCACAGGATGCCATGTCCAGCTTGTAGTGTCTGGTAAAGGTGTGCACTGAGGTCCAAGTGGCTGCCTCAAAAATAGAAGGGGGATTGATGCTTTTGAAAAAGGCAGAAGAAGAGGCAGCTGCTCTGTTGGAATGTGGTTTGATACTGCCCTATAAGGTTTTCCCATGGTGGGAGTAGCAAAAGGAGACAGACTTGGAGATCCATGAGGCAAAGGTTTGCTTAGAAACAACGTCCCTTGTGCTCTGGGATGGAAGGAAACAAATAACAGTTCTGATGTCTTTGGTTTTGTCTAGGTAATATCTTAGTTGTCTGTGCACGTCCAGAGAGTGAAGGATCCTCTATGAAGCATTTTGAGGATGGGGGGGTAGAAGACAGGTAAGTAAATGTCTTGATTCGAGAGTTCATTAACTACCTTGGGCATGAAGGAGGGGTTGGTCCTGAGCACCACTCTGCCCCTGTGAAAGACTAGGTAGGGGGATGTGGCCATCAGGGCTTGGATCTCCGAAACCCTCCTGGTGGATGTGAGGGCAACAAGCAGAACTGTTTTGAATGTACAAAATTTCAGAGAAGCAGAATGTGCAGGTTCAAAAGGAGATAGTGTTAGCTTTTCTAATACAAAGTTTAGATCCCACGGAGTAGGGATGGGTTTCCGTTGGGGTTTGATGTGGAGGACACCTCTTAAAAAAAGTTTGACTTCCATTCTTGATGCCAAGGGAGGTGAAATAGGCTGACAGGCAGAGACAGCAGACAAGTGGACTTTGATCGAGGAATATGTCAGTCCCGTTTGGAGTAGCTCACACAAGTAGGACAGGACCCTAGGGATGGAGGTAGTGAGGGGGTCCTGTTTGCTCCTATGACAACAACTGGAGAATCTGAGGCATTTAGCCACATAGTTTCTCCTAAAGCTAGGTTTTCTGGCCTCCTGCAGAACATTAAGTACGTCCTCTGAGTAAAGGTGTCTGTAAGGTATCAGGATTTTATCACCCATAAGGTCAGTTTCAGATTGTTCACCTGCGGGTGTAGCAGAGACCCCTTGTTCTGTGTCAGCAGGTTTATCTGGTGGGGTAACCTGTGGTGATTGTCCTTGACTAGAGAAAAAAGGAGAAAAAACAATGCTGTCTTGGCTAAAAGGGGGGGGGGGGTCACCAGTAGGATTTTTGGTTTGTCCCTCTGAATTTTCAGGAGGACTTTATGGATCAGAGTGAAAGGGGGAAGGCGTACAGGACCCCCCCCCCCACGAAAAGGAGATGGCATCCACCTTCCATGCTTGTGGGTTCCTTGTGCAGAAGGTTGGCATCTGCCTGTTGTCTGGGAAGGCAAAGAGGTCTGGTTGTGGAAAACCCCACCTGTGTATCGGGTCTAGAAAAACCTCCCTCTGTAGCATCCATTCGTGAGAGGGGGCTGAGGTTCTGCTGAGTGTGTCTGCCAACACATTCTGTTGAGAGGGGATATACATGGCCAACAGGTGTACTCAGAGAGTCTGCTAGGTTTCAAATCTGAATGGCCAGTCTGCATAGAGGGTAAGACCTGGTCCCTCCTTGTTTGTTTATGTACCACAGAACTGTCACGTTGTCTGTGATTACCATTAAGGTTCCTGGCAATATAACGGGGTTGGAATGTGAGTAAGGCTAACAGCAAGGCTCTCATTTCCTTGATGTTGATGTGGTCTTTTACTCTTAGAGTGGACCAGTTGCCTTGTACTGAGAGGTGTTGATTTGTTTGAACCACTGCCCCCCATCCTAGGTCCGAAGCATTGGTGTAGAGGCATTGAAGTGGAGCTGGGGTCTGAAGGTGAAGCCCTGGGTTGGTCTGTATTGCAGAGACCCACCATTGGATCTTCCTCTTTAAGCAAGGGAGGAGAGGAAGGGGCACATCCAATGGTTGGGAATGTTGGTTCCATAGATTTTTCAATACCCACTGAATTTTGCGCATTTGTAGTCTTGCCAAAGGCAGCATGTGTATAAGGGATGCCATGTGGCCTAATAGTTTCAGAAATTCCCAAGCTGTCAGAAAGCTTTGGGAAAGGATTTGGTTTAAGTACAGAGATCCTGAATCCTTTGATCCGGTATGAAGGCTTTCATGCAGTCTGCGTACTCTGCACCCCAGAAAAATCATGTCCTGAGAAGTAGTCAGACGAGGTTTTTCTGCATTTATAGCAAATCCCAGAAGAGAGAAGGTGTGTGACACCTGCTGCAAATGGAGGAGTAGGAGCTGGTGGTCTTGGTGCAGGATGAGGAGGTCGTCTAGGTAGGGATATATTTGTATACCCTGTGTCCTGCAATGGGCAGTGAAGGGGGCTAGACACTTGAACACTCTGGGGCTGTGGATAGACCACAGGGCAAAGCAGAGAATTGAAAATGGCAGAAGCCTATAGAAAATCTGAGGAATTTCCTTTAATCCGGATGAATGGGGATGTGTAGGTAGCCATCCTTGAGATCTAGAGCCACCATGAAGGCTTGGGGGGAAATTAGAGGCAGGAGAATAGGTAAGGTTATCATTTTGAAGCTGGGTACAAGAAGGAAAAGACTGAGAAAGGAAAGATCCAGGATAGGTCTCCAGGGACCCTCTTTCCTGGGAACCAGGAACATTCTGGAGTAGAACCCCGAGTTCTTTTGAGGGGCAGGAACTGGTTCTATGGTGTCTTGGTTTAGGAGTTGTTGAATAATGGGAGGGAATAGGTGAATCTGTTTTTTTGGTGGTTGCAGAATGCCTTGAAAGGGTGGGAGCATCTACCAAGTCATGTAATATCCTCTCTGGATGATTGAGAGGACCCATTGTTCTTTTGTAAGTTTCCGCCAGGAGGGGAGGGAGAGAATGAGACGGAGGGATAGAGGAGTTTCTGGATGCAGGGTGGGTGAGTCACAGTGGAGGGGGCCTGGGATGGTCAGGCTGTCTCCGAAAGAGAATGGCAGAAGATCTTGAGGACAGTCTTGGGGTAGAAGTTTTTCTCTGCTGTCTACGTCCCTGGGATTGTTGTGTTGAGGGGAATGGATTCCCTTCGTACAAAGGATGGTTTTTGAGGGTAGTTTCTGTGATATCTAGGAATGGGGGACAACAAAACGTGTTTTAGATTTTGCAACTCTTTTTCCTTCTCTTGGAGGGATTTGAGGAGCTCAGGAGAGGCTTGACCAAAAGGTGCCTTACTGTCTAGCGAAGCATCCAGAAGTTTGGTCTGAACATCCATGGGGAAGGGTTGTAGCTGTACCCAGGTGTAACGACGCAGCACTGATTCAGAAGCAGCAGCTTTGGAAGCAGCTTCCATAGCATCATAGTTGCACTTAATAGAGTGCCTGGTCACTTGTGAAGCTGTGGAGAGGAGAGAGTTTAATTGCACTTTAGTGGGGAGTCCTTGGACCTCAGAAAGAAGGCTGGAGGCCTTAGAAATGGTATCAAGCACAAACCTTGCTATGTGGGTTTGGTAGTTCAGGGCCCTAATGGCCAGAGTGGAAGATATGAAGACCTTTTTACCTGTCCTGTCCATAAATTTACTATCAGCTGGATAATGAGCAGAGGAAGGAAGCTGTCTGGAGGTCTTGTCTGCAAAAACAGCTATAACAGTTGGGTCAGCAGGAGGGTTCTTATAAAGAAACTGCGTGCCTTAGGGGTCCCTATAAAACCTGTCAGGTCGTTTTGCTGCCGAAGTTTGGGAGTCAGAAGGTCAAAGTATCTTTTCTTAGAATCTGAGACCTCAGAAGCCTGCCACTTGAAGTGTTGCATCATGATGGAGATAGTATCCCCAAAACTAAAGTCTTCCCCTGGGGAGTCTGGAGAAATAGAATCCTCTTCATTTGGAGTAATGAACTTCTCTGGGGATTCAATTTGAGTCTCATAAGAGAAGGATTCCTCAGAGGATGAATATTCCTCCTCAGACACATGGGTTGGTTGAGGAGTGAGAGTAGGTGGGAGTTGTTGGAATTGTAAGGCCTGAAAGGCCTTACAGAGGCTTTAAGAAAAGGATTCCCAGCCTGACATCTGAGGGGGTTCAACGTGTTTTGACTTCTGTATCCTTTTCAAGGATGTGGTAGACGAGGGAGAAGCAAAGGTCGGCATAGCAAGGGAAGAAGGAGCAGGGGCTACCGAGAAGATGAGCCGTGGCTCCCCTCCGCCATCAGACTGATGGCTGAAATACCTCCGCGGGCATACACTCAGTATCCTGCACCCCGGCTTCCATTGTGGTTCCCGGGCCTGCTTGGAAGACCGTCGTCTCAACGGACTCTGGGTCTGCTATCGCCTCTAGAGTCGGTTCGGACGCCTGAGGTGCAGCCTGGGATTCGGGCCTGTTTCTTTGCCTTCTTCCGAGGCAGCTCGTCAGATGGGCCTACTCCTCCCTCCATGCCTAACGCCAAACGTCTGAGCCTCTGATTCTTGAGATAAGATTTAATGCCGCTAGTCGGCTACGAAGTGTTTTGTTGATGAACGACTTACAGATAGAGCAGGAAGTATGGTCGTGGGCCTTGCCCAGGCAGAAAAGACACTTATCGTGAGTGTCCTTGTGAGGAATCAGTCTCCCACAAGCACACTTCCCTTTACTAGCTGACATGTAAGTCTAAAACAGCAAGCAAAACAAGTAAGGAAAAAACCCAGTGGGCACTTCTCTAAACAGTTCAAACGGTAGTCTGGTCTCTATACTCGAAAAGTAGAGTTGTGCACACTTACCATAAATGTAGATGTTCGAGTGTATTCACTGTTGCAGTCATCACACTTGGGTTATCTGCCTGCAGGTAGCCCTTAGTCGGCCCGAATACCAGAGACTTAGTATTTCTGAGTCAGATGCTGTCGCTCCAGGACTGATGTCAGGTTGTCAGGGATATAAAAACAGACAGCCGACGCCATTACATCAGTTTTTCTTGCCCCAAATGTCAGGAGCCCCCCAATAGGGAGCTAAGTTATGGTGGGGGAAAACACCACCAGTAAAAAGTAAATAACAATACCCCTGAAAAAGGTGGAGGGGGAGTAGTAAAAAGCATACAGTTTAGAGAGAGAGAAAAGAGAGAAAACCAGGGGGCTGAAGGGAGGGAAACCAGGACTGCAACAGTGAATACACTCGAACAACTATATTTATGGCAAGTGTACACAACTGTACTATGTCCTTCGTGTTTCACTGTTGCAGTCATCACAGTTGGGTAGATTCCCAAAGCAGAAGAAGGGTGGAGGCAGTCAAGAAGAGTTAGGGCTGGCTAGAATGCCTTGCAGGACTGCTGTTGCAAAACATGCCCTGAATTTGGAAAAGATAGACAGGTGGTAATGGTTGGTGAAGGTGTGTACTGAACTCCAGGTAGCAGCTTCCAGGATGTCCCTGGTAGGGACTCGCCTGAAGAATGCTGTAGAGGTAGAAGTTCCCCTAGTGGAATGTGTTCTGACCCCCTGAGGGGTTGGTTTCCCATGGTGCTTGTAGCAGAAATGGATGCAATGTGCTATCTATTTGGAAACTGTTTGCTTTGAAATGGCCTTGCCCTCTGCTCCTGTTGAAAAGCTGACTAGTAACTGGTCAGATTTTCTGAAGGGCTTAGTCCTATCAAGGTAGAATCTGAGCTGTCTGTGCATGTCCAAGGAGTGCAGGATCCTTTCCCCTTCATTTTGAGGATTAGGGAAAAAGGTAGGCAAATGGAGAGAGTGGTCGAGAGCCACACTGGAGACCACTTTAGGCATAAAGGAAGGGTTAGTCCTGAGGGAGACCCTGTCAGCATGGAAAATAATGAAGGGTTCCACAACCATATGTGCTTGTAGCTCAGACACTCTTCTAGCTGAAGTGATGGCCAGAAGCAAGGCTGTTTTCCAAAAGAGGAATTTTAACTCTGCTGATGCTGCAGGCTCAACGGGGAGTAAGCATGAGCTTTTCCAGTAGAAAGTTAAGGTCCCAATGCAGGGGTGGGTGCTCTCCTTGGCGGCCTTAAGTGGTTTGCCTTTCTCAGGGGCTGTTTGATAAGAGGGTGAGAGAAGAGAGGTGGCTCAGTGTTGTAATGAGCTGAAATGGCAGAGGCATGGATCTTAATGGAGGGGAAGGATAGGCCTCTGTGGAGTAGATCTGCTAGGTGATCCAGGATTAGAGGCAGGGAGGGCAGACTTGTATCCTCTTCTTTAGCTTGAATCCAGGAGCAGTACCCTTTCCACTTATAAGCACAGGAATTCCTTGTACTGGGTCTTCTGGCTTCAAGGATGATGTCCAGCACCTGCTTGCTTAGGCTGGTTACTGGGGGAGAAGTCAAGGAATAAGCCAGACTGCAAGATTTAGGGTTTGCAGTTGCAGATGTAAGATCTGTCCCCCTTGCTGATAGAGCAGGGTTGGGTTCTGTTGTAGTTGCCAGGGTGGCACCGGTGACAGGCTTCGCAGAAGTGGGTACCAGTGTTGGCGTGGCCAGTCCGAGACAATCAGAATTGTCGTTGGTCTGTCCAGTCTTATCTTGAGCAATACTCTTGAAAGGAGGGGCAGAGGGGGAAAGGCATAACTGAGATATTTACCCACTGGAAGGATAGGGCATCCACTTTACAGGCCCTGCTGTGAGGAGTCCTGGTGCAGAATCTTCTGAGCTGGTGACTGCAGGGAGAGGCAAAGAGATCCACATCTGGTGTCCCCCATTTCTGAATCAGAAGGCTGAAGGTGCATGGCTCTAGTTGCCACTCATGTGGGTCTAGGAGATTTCTGCTTAAATCGTCTGCCAGTGAGTTTTGTTTGCCTGGCAGGAATTGAGCTTGCAGATGTACCTGCATGTCCAAGGCTGTGTTCCACAGCGCCATGGCTGGCCTGCAGAGTGGGTAAGAGTGGGTCCCCCCCTGCTTGTTGATGTACCACATAACTGTGGTGTTGTCTGTTTATATTAGCAGGTGTCCTGTTGAGAGTAGGGATCTGAAAGCTGTCAGAGCATGCTGGACAGCTAGCATCTCTTTCTGGTTGATGTGCAGATGCATTTGACATGGGCTCCAGTGGCCTTGAATGCACTTGCCGTCCATGTGTGCCCCCCCAGGCATAGTCTGATGCATCTGTGGTTACGGTATGGGCAGCATGGGGTACGGTAAAGGGCAGTCCCTTGTTGTGGTTGCATGCTGCTGCCCACCAAAGAAACTCTGTCCTTAGACAGGGTATTATGGGAATGACAGTTTCCAGGTCCTGAGAATGTTGACACCAAAGACTTTTTTTTAAGTACCACTGAAGTTTCCTCATATGCAGTCTGACATATGGCATTAGTAGGATGCATGAGGCCATGAACCCTAGGGCCTGCAGGGCTTTCATTGTGGATAGCTGGATTCTGGTGGCCATTTGAGAAAAATAGCCTGTCAAATAGGCTTGTTTTTCTGGAGTGAGGAATGCCATCTGGGATGCTGTGTCCAAGCTTGCTCCCAGGAATACAATCTTTTGACTGGGGACTAGTTTTGGTTTCTTTTCTTTGATGGGTGCACCCCAGGGAGGTTAGAAGGTTTTTTTTACAAATGTCAGGTGCTGCAACAGCATTTCTTGTCTGCCTGAATCAGGCAGTCGTCCAAGTATGGGTAAATTTGAATATTTCTCTGTCTGCAGTAAGCAATGGCTGGAGCCAGGCATTTTGTGAATACACTGGGAGCAGTGGATAAGCCAAAGGGAAATGCAGAGAACTGATAATGCATAGATCCTGCCCTGAAACGTAGATATTTTTTGCATGACTCCCTTATAGGGATGTGCAGATCGGCTTCTTATAAGTCTAGGGTGACTAACCTGGCATCGTTGGTAGCATAGGTAGAAGCTGCTGCAGGTTGAGCATTTTGAATTTTGGTACCACCAGAAAGGTGTTGAGAATTGAAAGATCTAGGAGTGGGCGCCAAGTGCCCTCTTTACTGGGTACCAGGAAAAGTCTGGAATAGAATCCTTGACCTATCTGTTACGCAGGAACCGGATGACTTGCCCTTAGAGAGCAGGGATTGGACTTGGTTTTGAGCCTCTACCCACTGGTTTAGAGAGAGGTCTGGGAACCCTTTTGGGGTTGGCAGTGAGTGGAAAAAAGTTATGTCTTACCATAAAATTCCATCAAAGTCGTTGATCTTCCAGTCATCACTGATGGGTTTGGAGTCGGCCTTATACCAAGCTTGCGTGCACCAAAAACTCTCAAGCTAAGCTGTTACCCACAATGCCCTTCACTCAGTTACCTCAGATGGAGTTTGCATGCAAGATATAGAAGAAACAGAAAGTTAGAGGCCATCTCTGTGCAGAAACCCTGAAACACCACAAGACCCAGAAGATCTGCCAGGAGCCTTTAGTGGGGGCCGGTGGGAGGGTGTGATGACTGGAAGAAGATCAATAACTCAGACGGAACATTATGGTGAGACATAACTTCTTTATCTTAAGTTGTTAACCTTCTTCCTATTCATCTCTGATGGGACAGAATCCCAAGCTACTTGGAGAAAGTACAGTTGTGTACACTTACCATAAATGTAGATGTTCGAGTGTATTCACTGTTGCAGTCATTACATTTGGGTAATCTGCTGGCAGGTTGCCCTCAGTTGGCCTGATTAACAAAGTCTTGGGTCCTGCGTCGATTGCTATCCCTTCTTCCATGATGTCAGGTTGTCAGGGGTATAAAACATGTAGCCGATGCCATTACATTACTTTTCTTGCCCCAGATGTCAGGTGCCCCCCAAATGGGGAGCAAATAAAATGAAAAACACAAAAAATATACCTCCAACCAAAAACAAATACACCAAAAGAGCTTTTAAGCATAGTGAAAGAAAGTAGAGGTATAGCTAGAGAAAAATAGGGGGCTGGAGGGAGGGTAACCAGGACTGCAACAGTGAATACACTCGAACATCTACATTTATGGTAAGTGTACACAACTGTACTATGTTCTTCATGTTTCACTGTTGCAGTCATTACATTTGGGTAGATTCCCAAAGCTAAGGTTGGGTGGAGGGAATTATACAGCATTAGGACCAGTTATAAGGCCCTGCAGGACAGTAGTGGCAAAGCCAGCTCTGGATTTAGAGAAAAGTGGTAAATGGTAATGTTTGGTGAAAGTATGAACTGAGCTCCAGGTAGCAGCTTCTAGAATGTCCCTGGTAGGAACACCTCTAAGAAAGGCTGTTGAAGTAGATGCAGCCATGGTGGAATGGGATCTGATCCCCTGGGGGATAGTTTTTCCATGGTGCTTATAGCAGAAACGAATACAATGGCCTATCCATTTGGAAATGGTTTGCTTTAAAATAGCCTTTCCCTCTGCCCCTGCAGCAAATGCTACCAGCAGTTGTTCAGACTTTCTTTGAGATTTAGTCCTGTTTAAGTATAATTTAAGCTGTCTGTGTACATCCAATGAATGCAGAATCCGCTCCCCCTTGTTCTGTGGATTGGGAAAGAAAGTTGGCAAATGAATGGTCCGATTAAGAGCCACACTGGATACCACCTCAGGCATGAAGGATGGATTGGTCCTGAGAGATACCCTGTCCGCATGAAAAATTATGAAAGGCTCCACTGCCATTAGAGCCTGTAATTCGGAAATGCTTCAAGCTGAAGTGACTGCTAAAAGGAAAGCTTTTTTCCAGGAGAGAAATTTTAAGTCTGCAGTAGCAGCTGGCTCGAAAGGAGGGAGAGAGAGTTTCTCCAAAACAAAATTGAGGCCCCAGGCAGGGGTTGGAGCTCTCCTGGGTGGTCTTAAGTTTTTGGCCCCTTTGAAATACTGCTTTAGCAAAGGATGAGAGAAGAGGGGAGGTTCTGTGTTGTAATGAGCTGAAATGGCTGAGGCATGGATTTTTATGGAAGAAAAGGACAGGCCCTTGTGAAGCATTTCAGTTAAATATTGCAAAATCTGAGGAATGTTGGGCACTGCTGTGCTTATCCCTTGAGATGGATTCCAGGCACAGAATCTTTTCCATTTGTCAGCAATAAGATTTTCTAGTACTAAGTCTTCTCACCTCCAGAATGACATCCATCACAGGTTTGCTGAGGGATGCTAAAGGTGAATTTAGTTGATTAGCCACGCTGCAAGATTCAAAGTTTGGAGCTGAGTGTGTAGAGTTTGGTTGTTCTGCTGAGAGAGTAAGTAAGGTGTCTGAGGCAGGTGCCATGGTGGAAGGTGTGACACACTGCGCAGGAGTGGGTACCAGTGTTGGTGAGGCCAGTCTGGAGCAATCAAAATCATTTTTGGTTTGTCCCATTTGACTTAAAGTAAAACTTTGGAGAGCAGAAGCAGAGAGGGAAAGACATAGACTGATATGTTTTTCCAACTGAAGGACAGAGCATCCACTTTCCAGGCTTTTTTGTGATGAGTTCTTGTGCAAAATTTGTCCAACTGATGGTTTTGGGGTAAGGCAAAAAGATCCATGTCTGGGCTCCCCCATTTGTGTGTCAACATGTTGAAAATCCGTGGTTTCAGTTTCCATTTGTGAGGGTCCATGAGGTTTCTGCTTAGTTCGTCTGCCAGAGTATTCAGCTTTCCTGGCAGGAATTGAGCTGGTAGTTGTACTTGATAGGTCAAGGCCGTGTTCCACAATGCCATGGCTAGTCTGCAAAGGGGGTAGGAGTGTGTACCCCCATGCTTGTTTATGTATCACATAACCATGGTGTTGTCCGTCTTTATCAGTAATTGCCCTGGATGAAGGTAGTCCTTGAAGGCTGTCGATGCATTCTGTACAGCTAGCATTTCTTTTTGATTGACATGAAGGTGCATTTGATTTGGGCTCCATTTGCCCTGAATGCACTTCCCTGCCAGATAAGCCCCCCCAAGAATAGTCTGATGCGTCTGTAGTTAGGATTTGGGCGGCAGGGGGTGGTGTGAATGACAGTCCCTTATTTTGGTGGCAGGCCTCTGCCCACCAAAGGAACTCTAGTTGCAGGCAAGGTATGATAGGAATCATTGTTCCCAGGCTGTGACGATGCTGACTCCATAAACTTTTTAAGTAACATTGAAGTTTTCTCACATGCAGTCTTGCATATGGAATTAGAAGAATGCAGGAGGCCATGAACCCCAAGGCTTGCAGAATTGGTCTTGCAGATAGCAGGGTTTTTGTGGCCACCTGTCTGAAGTAAGTCAGCAAATGAATTTGCTTTTCTGGCATAAGGAAAGCCAGCTGGGCAGTTCTATTCAAGCTTGCACCCAGGGATGTAATTTTTGAGAGGGTACCAGTTGTGATTTCATTTTGTTTACAGTGTACCCTAGACAAGATAGAACCCTTTCTACAAACGCCGGATGTTTTAGAAGAATGTCTGTTTTCTGCCTGAATTAGACAATCGTCCAGGTATGTATATATTTGAATATTTCTTTGCCTGCAAAATGCAATTACTGGAGCCAGGCACTATGTAAAGACCCTGGGCGCAGTAGATAGGCCAAAGGGCAGTGCAGAGAACTAGTAATGCAAGTAGCCTGCTTTGAAGTGGATGTATCTTCTGCAAGATTCCCTGATTGGGATATGCAGGTAAGCCTCTTTTAAATCTAGAGTTGCCAACCAGGCATCTTTGCCTAGCATAAGAAACAGGTGAAGAATCAGCATCTTGAATTTTGGGATGTCCAGAAAGGGTGTGGAGTAGATAAGTCCAGAATTGGATGCCATGATTTGTCTTTTCTGGGTACCAGGAAAAGTCTTGAATAGAAACCTTGTCCCTTTTCCTCTTCTGGTACTAGCTGAATAGCCCCCATGCTCATGAGGGAAAGTACTGGGCCTCTGCCCATTGATTTGGGGGCAGGTCTAGCCATCCGTTTGGAATTGGCAACGTATGGAAATGAAATCTGTATCCCTGGGATACTATATTTAAAATCCATTTGTCCTGTGTTATAAGTTGAAAGTTTCTTGCATGAAGTGCCATTTCCCCCCCAAAGGGGTGGCTAAAAGGAAGTGCTTGGTAAGTGTAAAGGGAAGTTATTGAGACTGCTCACCATAGGGAGGTGTCTTGTTGTTTCCAGATTTGGAAGAGGAGGCACCCCATTGTTTTGTTCTGAAAATCCCTTGGGACTGAAACCTGGTGCCTTTGGAATGTCTGGGTTTGACTTGAGTGGCTCTCAAAGAAACTGAAAAGGACCAGTTCTTAGTAGGCAGTGCCTACTAAATCTTGGAGGTTGCACTTGTAAGAAATCTTTCACAGTTTACATAGACTTAGCTTTATCTTCCATCTTTTTTAGAACTTCTTCAACCTTATTACCAAAGAGACGGTCCTGTTGTAAAGGAGCATCCAACAATTTTGCTTTAACATGATCAGGCAGAATTTGCTCTTTGAGCCAAACATGCCTTCTTAGCACAGACCCAGTCACAGCAGCCGTGCAAGAGGTCTCCAAAGAATCAAAACCACATTGCAAAGTATGTTTTCAACTTGTTCAGCTGAATGCAATAGATCCTGTAAATCTTTATTTTCCACACAGTCAGAAATTAACAATTTAATGTTAAAGCAGTCCCATGATATGCTGTTGATATTTTAGCATATGAAATTGACAGTTTAAAGCCCTGATTGCCAAGGTTGCAGAAGTGTAAACCTTCTTACCCCATCTATCCAGCTACCTGGAATCTCTATCAGAAGGGGCAGGATTTTTAGCAGTAGAAGCCTTAATACCCTTGGGACCCTGAGAAATGGTTTCAGGATCCGCAACAGGATTTTTGAAAATGAATTTGGGGGAGTCAGGAACTCTGTAGTATCTGTCTGGCTTACAAGGAGCTGGAGGCAAAGAATCAGGAGTCATACTAGATTCTGAAAAAAAATCAACAACAATGTCTAGAACAGGAGGTATAGCCAAAGGCCTATGCTGAGGAAGAAGAAAATCCCCAAATCTCTTTTTAGATTCAGAAAAATCCTGACTTTCCCAGTGGAAATATTCCTTTAAGGTATGTAAAGATTCTCCAAAAGAAAAATCCTCAGGGGGAGAAGCAGAAGGAATGGGATCTTCTGTGTCAGAGTCCTCATAAGTAGGTATAGATAAATCCTGTTCAGTAGAAGGATCAGAAGAAATAGAATCCTGATCAGAAGATTCATAATCAATGTCTTGCCTAGGCCTCTTAGCAGGAGGGGGTTGGCTACCTCTGATCAAGGTAATTAAATCTTCAGCCATTTGATCATTTGCTTTTTAGGCATAGGGGGCCTGCACACGTAGCCCAAGCGTCGTTTTTTTAGACATAGAAGTAGATTTTGGCCTTAGTTTCGAAGATGGTGTTGGTTTAATATACAAATCTTTAGGCCTGAAAACACCCTCAGAAGCCAGTGCCTGCACAGCAGCTCTGGACCCATCTAAGGTAGAGACGTCCACGGGTTCAATACTTAAAGCATCTCATGGCATACCAGACTCTGAATGGGTCTCAGTAGAGGCCTGCTAATCAAAAGTAGCGGGCATCAGGGGCTGCGAAAGCGCCTCACTGAGTACCGGCGAACTAGTGACTGGCTTAGGAGAAGCGCTGTCAGTTTTGGACCTCGGCGGCCTGTCTTTTGTCTTTTTTTTGCGTTTTTTAAATATTCCAGTAGTCGGATTGCTAACCGATGTCATTTCTGGATAGTTAAATCGTGAGCCAAAATATTTAGAAGCAAAAATGTACCGACGTTTAATAGTGCGTTGATTAAATCTAGCACAAAACCGACAACAAGGTACGTTATGATCAGGGCCTAGCCAAGGAATACAGTACAAATGAAAATCCTTATGAGGTATTTGCTTCCCACAAGTAATGCAATTAATAACTTTTACTGACATCGGTAAGGAGCAAGAAGTTGTTTCCCTAATGGGGTACTTAGCTTTTAGTTGAAGACTTTGGTTCTGAAACTCGAAAATGAAAATTTGAGATGTCCACCGACCGGCACTTTGGAACTGCTTCTGCTTCGGGCACCGCGAGGCAAGAAAGACTGATGTAATGGCGTCAGCTGCATGTTTTATACCCCTGATGATATGACGTCATGGAAGAAGGGACAGCAACTGACGCAGGACCCAAGACTTTGTTAATCAGGCCGAGTGAGGGCAACCTGCCAGCAGATTACCCAAATGTAATGACTGCAACAGTGAAACACAAAGAACATCCAGGAGTGGCGTCTCATAACTATGCCTGCACCTGCAGCTCTAGCCGGCCCTTTGGTTGTGTGGGACAACAACCTCACGGACGAGTTGGAAATTGTCTGTTGGGTGGCAAGTTGGGAAGCAACTTTATCACGTGTCCCATCTGAAACATGACCTACGAGGGTTCCAGAGAGCTCAGTGATGAGATCTCTCTGGAGCCTCGTAAAACGTGCCAAAAAGTTCAGAGACCTGACAGCAAAGGTCGCTGAAGCAAACACTTGTTTCCCTAACCTATCCACCGCCCAGGACTCTCTCTTAGGTGGGTGGACAGCAGGACTTTCCTCCGCAAGGTCCTTTTTCAGGGCCACTGCCACCACCATAGCGTCTACTGGCAAACCTTTAGACCAATGGGGGTGATCCTCTGGAGGGGAGAGTATCTTATCTGATCTCCTGGGAATGGCCTCAACGGTGTCTGCATTCTTCCATGCCCACTGCACGATGAGCCTGACTAACTCACCGGTAGGGGGGGGGTCACCCACAAAGCAGAGGGCCAACAGCGGAAGGCCTGCATGAATACGGATTCCTCCAAGGGTTGGCGGGCTTCCAGTCACCCCTCTGCTTCAAATTTTCCAGGACATCTCCAAATGACACATCATCAGGGGGTGACAGTGGGGACCCATCCCCATCATCTTAGTCCATATCTTCCATGAGGGATTCCTCTGGGGAGACCTTGTGTTTCCTCTTATACGCCCATTTACGAGGGGGTTCTTCGGTGGGAGCATCCGACGAAGAATCAGAAAGGGAAATATCCTGTTCAGGGGTCTCCTGGGTCTTGTGCTCTCAAAGTCCTGCGGGGGTGGCCTTTGATAGCTGCAGCTCAGAGGGAATGGGTGGTAAGACCAACACAGGAGGATTGCTCAAAGCAAGCACCCTCTCCATCACCCGGAAAGCAGGCCCGACTGAAGAGGAATGGGAGCCCGGAACCGAAGAAGACAATTTCAGTAACAGGGTCACACCCCGCTCCACGCGGTCCGCTCCCAGGGACGGAGCCTCAAGCAAAACTGGGGAGGGAGTCACCTTCAGACCCAAAGACAGAACCGGTGACACAACCAGAACAGTGGCCGGAACCCATGGGCTCCAACCCCCACGCATGAGATTGAGGAAGGGTGGGTTCCGACAGAACCAACACACAAAGAGGACTCGGAGCCTCAGATACGGTCTTTGTCAGCGCAGAGGCAAGGAGTCCTCTCGTAGACGTCGGAAATGAACTTTGGAACAGAGGGGTCCAAGGGAGGAGAATACGTGGGGGTTGCCGAGGCAATGGACCCAAAACCCAGAGTAGGATGGGCTCTAGGAAAATCTGTAAGTCCCCTGGCGGTCAGCAGCTGATCAAAGAGGCACACCACATCCACTTCAGATAGGCTCTTGGTGGACCTCATCGATGCCCCTGAGGGGGAATCACGCCAGTCCAAAAAAAGGGGCTGAAAGCTTGTCCGACAAATGGATCCACAGAAAGGAAGTACTGGGTCCATGATGTATTGCAAAATGGCACAGAGAATTCCAGTTTAGAAACCGTCAGCAGTGGAATAATCGGAGCTGAGAACAGACTCGGAGCCAAAGTCATAGCTAGGGTGGAGGTCAACAGCGGCTCCAAAGATGCTGTCGGAACCGATGTCAAAGCGGAGATGGGGGACGTTGGTGCCAAGGTAGAGACAGGCAAACTGGTTGGAACCGAAGTTGCAGCGGGAGCCATAGTCACGAGGTGATCATAGCAACTTCTGAACGTACCACTGGAGCCAAACTCGGAGCAGAGGTGGTTGGAACAGAAAAGGCGATTCGATGCTCATAAGTCGTCTTATGGGCCTTGAGCTTATGAGGCTTGCCCCTATCATCGGCCGGTGAAGAGGGGTCAGAACGAGGACTTTTTTTGTCCACAGAAGGAGGGGTTGAAGCCTCCGACGCAGAAACAGCCTCTGAAAAAGAAGAAGGAAGCAGGCCCTTGAGTATTAACTTATTTCGTCTTTCATTCAGCATCCGCTGACTGAAACTGGCACAAATGTCACAGGGAGGTTTCGCCAATAAGTGCGGAACCCCCAAACAATACATACATTCCTCATGCAGATCGCTAATAGGTAGTTTACCACTGCAAGAAGAGCAGTGTTTAAAACCTGTTGTTCCTTTCTTTTCAGACATAAAAGAAAAAAGCACACAAGGCTAAACCAGAAAGGAAAGTTAGAGAGAGAGAGGGAAATACCAACAATGGTATTGTGGATATGACAACGGTAAAGAGGGAAAACACCAACAATGGTACGAGATGAGAGATACCTATGGGTAGAGCTGAGAAAAATAATAATTTGACAAGAAAGAACTCACAAATACTTATAAAAAAATTTGAAAAATATACACTTAGATGGAGAGCTTGGTGAAACGCTGCTATATGGCTGTGCGGCAAATGAGATCGGAGGTAACTCAGTGAAGGGCATTGTGGGTAGCAGTTTAGCTCGGGGGTTTTTGGTGCACGCAAGCTTGGTATAAGGCCGACTCAGTTCTGAGGGCTCGGAACCGAACCCATTAGTGATGAATAGGAAGATTAAAAACTTGAGATAAGAAGTTATGTACTCATAACATTCCATCTTCATTTATCAGCAACCTGTGGGTTTCAGATCCGATATGGATTTGAGCCGGCAGCTTTCCACGCTAAGATCCGAGCTCCAAGCTCCTCCCCCTTATCCATATTACACTGCAACCTCCTTCCAACCCTCAGATCGAGACTGCCACCCACAACGTGACACACATCAACCCAAGAGACATGACCTGACCTGATCACACAGACTAGGCTCACAAGATCCAGTAAATCTGAGTCCAAGGACTATCATAAACCACTACTGTCAGGGGAAAGGAGGGAGAGAAGGTTGCTGACAAATGAAGTCTAACTACTCAGATGGAACGTTACGGTGAGTACATAACTTCTTTACCTGAAGTAGTTAACTTCATTTCATCATCAAACTATGAGAAAGAGTCCCCAGCTACCAAAGACCTTGGGAAGGCCCTCATGGAAGGATATTCCAGAGCACTGCAGAACGAAAAGACCTTCCTCTAGATACCATGTCCAACTTATAATGAGTAATAAAGAGAGGAAGCCCAGGTAGTCGCTGAACAAATGTCATCCAGAGAAACTCTGGATCAGAACGCAGCAGAAGTAGCAGAAAGTACAGTTGTGTACACTTGCCATAAATGTAGATGTTCGAGTGTATTCACTTTTGCAGTCATCACATTTGGGTTATCTGCTTACAGTAGCCCTCAGTCGGCCTATCAAAGTCTTGGGTCCTGCGTCGGTTGCTGTCTCATCTTCCATGACGTCAGGTCATCAGGGGTATAAAGCATGCAGCCGATGCCATTACATCGGTTTTTCTTGCTCCAGATATCAGGTGTCCCCTTAATGGGAAGCAATTATATACAAGGTTACACCTCCACAAAAAAGCAAATACACCAAAAAGCTTTAAGCATAGTAAACAAGAATAAAGATATAGTCAACAGAAGTCAGGGGGCTGGAGGGAGGGTAACCAGGACTGTAACAGTGAATACACTCAAACATCTACATTCGTGTTTCACTGTTGCAGTCATCACATTTGGTAGATTCCCAAAGCTAAGGATGGGTGGAGGTAATTAGACAGCATTAGGACCAGCTATTAGGCCCTGGAAGACTACAGTGGCAAAGCCAGCTCTGGATTTAGAAAAAATTGGCAAGTGGTAATACTTGGTGAAGGTATGTACAGAACTCCAGGTAGCAGCTTCTAGGATGTCCCTTGTAGGAACACCTCTGAGAAAGGCTGCAGAGGTAGATGCAGCCCTGGCTGAATGTGGTCTTATCCCCTGTGGAGTAGGTTTTCCATGGTGCTTATAGCAGAAATGAATGCAGTGGCATATCCACTTAGAAATGGTTTGCTTTGAAATGGCCTTCCCCTCTGCCCCTGCAGCAAATGCAACCAGCAGCTGTTCAGATTTCCTGAGAGGTTTAGTCCCATCCAAGTAAAATCTAAGTTGTCTGTGCACGTCCAATGAGTACAGTATTCATTCCCCTTTGTTCTATGGATTAGAAAAGGTGGTTGGCAAATTAATGGACTGATTAAGGGCCACACTGGATACCACCTTGGGCATGAAGGAGGGATTGGTCCTTAGGGACACCCTGTCCGCATAAAAGATGATGAAAGGCTCCACAGCTATGACAGCCTGTAATTCAGACACACTTCTTGAAGAAGTCATGGCTAGAAGGAAGAAGACTGTTTTCCAAGAAAGGAATTTCAGCTCTGCATTTGCAGCTGGCTCAAAGGGAGGTAGTGTGAGCTTTTCCAATACAAAGCTAAGGTCCCAGGCTGGAGTAGGGGCTCTCCTGGGTGGTCTTAAGTTTTTGTCCCCTCTGAGGAACTGCTTCAGCAGTGGATGAGAGAAGAGGGGTGGTTCTGTATTGTAATGAGCTGAAATGGCTGAGGCATGAATTTTGATAGAGGAAAAGGAAAGGCCCTTGTGAAGCATCTCAGTTAAGTATTGAAGTATCTGAGGTAAATTGGGCGATGATGAGCCCATCCCTTGAGTTTGGCTCCAGGAAAAAAATATTTTGCATTTTTCAGCATAAGATTTTCTAGTACTAGGCCTCCTTGCCTCCAGAATGACATCCATCACTTGCTTACTGAGGGATGTTAACGGAGAGATCAGGTAATAAGCCAGGCTGCCAGGTTCAGGGTTTGAAGCTGTGGGTGCAGAATCTGGCCCTCCTGCTGAGACAGCAGGGCTGGGGTCTGAGGCAGGTGCCAAGGAGCCAGCAGTAACACACTGTGCAAGAGAGAGTACCAGTGTTGGCGAGGCCAGTCTGGTTCAGTTAGTATTGTCCTTGATTTGTCCTGTTTGATCTTTAGTAGTACCTTGGAGAGGAGAGGCAGAGGGGAAGACATCCACTTTCCAAGATTGTTTGTGGGGGAGTCCTTGTGCGGAATTTGCGCAATTGGTAGTTTTAGGGGGAGGCAAACAGGTCTATCTCTGGGCTCCCCCATTTGTTTCTCAACATGTTGAATATCTTTGGTTCCAGTTTCCACTCGTGTGGGTCCATGAGATTTCTGCTTAGGTCATCTGCCAGTGTATTGAGCTTTCCTGACAGGAATGAGCCTGTAGGTGCACTTGGCAGCTCAAGGCTGTGTTCCACAGAGCGATGGCTAGTCTGCAGAGAGGATACGAGTGGGTTACTCCCTGCTTGTTTATGTACAACATAAGAGTGGTGTTGTCAGTCTTTACCAATAATTGTCCTGGAAGAATGTGGTCCTTGAAGGCTGTCAGAGCATTCTGTACAGCTAACATTTCTTTTTGATTGATATGCAGGTGCATTTGACTTGGGTTCCATTTGCCCTAAATGCACTTCCCCAAGTGAGCCCCCCATGCATAGTCTGATGAGTCTGTTGTTAGGGTTTGGGCGGTAGGGGATAGAGTGAATGGCAGTCCCTTGTTCTGGTGGCAGGCCTCTGCCCACCAAAGGAACTATCTGTAGACAAGGTATGATAAGAAATCATTGATTCTAGTTCCTGAGAATGTTGACACCACAGGCTTTTTAGATACCACTGTGGTTTCCTCATATGCAGTCTTGCATATGGAATTAGTAGAATGCAGGAGGCCATGAACCTCAGGGCTTGTAGTATTTTCCTTGCAGATAGCCGGGTCTTTGTGGCCAGTAGTTTGAAGTAGGCTGCCAAATGAACTTGTTTCTCTGGCGTGAGGTAGGCCATCTGGGAAGTTGGATTCAAGCTTGCTCCCAGGAATACAATTTGTTGGCAGGGTACAAGATGTGACTTCTTTTCGTTTATGGTGTACCCCAGAGAAGTTAGCAATTTCTTTACAAATGCCAGATGTTTTAATAGTATGGCCTGGCTTTCTGCCTGAATTAGACAATAACCAGGTATGGGTATATTTAAATATTTCTTGGCCTGCAAAATGCAATGACTGGAGCTAGGCACTTTGTGAATACCCTGGGCGCAGTAGATAAGCCAAAGGGTAGTGCAGAGAACAGATGGTGTATATAGCCTGCTTTGAAGTGTAGGTATCTTCTGCAAGATTCCCCTATTGGGATGTGCAGGAAGGCTTCCTTTAAATCCAGTGTTGCCAACCAGGCATCTTTGCCTAGCATAGGAAGCAGCTGATGAAGAGTTAGCATCTTGAATTTTGGGATTACCAAAAATGTGTTTAGGATAGATAGGTCCAGGATAGGATGCCAGGAATTGTCGTTTCTGGGTACCGGAAAAAGCCTTGAATAGAAACCTTGTCCCATTCTTCTTCTGGGACAGGGTGAACAGCCCTGATGATTAAAAGAGAGAGAACATGCTTTTGAGCCTCTGCCCACTGATTTGGGGGTAGATATGGCTAATCGTTTGGGGTTGGTAAGGAGTGGAAGTGGAATCTGTATCCTTGGAAAACTATATTTAAAACCCATTTGTCCTGGGTAATGAGTTCCCAATTTTTTGCTCACAGGGCAATCTCCCTAAGGGAACAGTCAGTTGTGCAGGGCTTGGAAGGTTTAAAGTTAAATCACTGAGACAGTTTACCATGGTGGGAGTCTTACCACTCCCTGCTTTGGAAGTCGGAGTCCCCCACTGCTTAGTCTTGTGAGTACCTTGGGACTGAATCCTGGGTGTACTGCTGGTTCTGGGTTTGGACTGAGAAGGCCTGGAGAGGCAGGAAAGGACCAATTCTTAGAGGGCCAATGTCTACTAAATCTGTACTTGCAGGAATTTTTTTTTAACAGTTTGCATAGATTTAGCTTTTTCCTCCATCTTTTTTAATTATTACTTCTGCTTTGTTACCAAACAGGCGGCCTTGGTTTAAGGGATCATCCAGCAATTTAGCTTTAACATGATCTGCCAAAGATTGCTCCTTAAGCCAAGCATGCCCTCTAAGTACAGACCCAGTGACAGCAGGCCTGCAAGATGCCTCTAATGAATAAAAACCACACTGCAAAGTATGTTTTCCAACTTGTTCAGCAGAATGCATTAAATCCTGTAAATCTTTATTTTCAGCACGGTCAGGAATCATCATTTTCTGTTTAAGCAATCCAATAATATGCTGCTGATACTTTAACATATGAAATTGGCAGTTTAAGGCCCTAATGGCCAAGGTTTCAGAAGTGTATACCTTCTTACCCCATCTATCCAGCGCCCTGGAATCTCTATCGGAGGGGGTAGGATTTTTGGCAGTAGTAGCCTTAATGCCCTTGGGTCCCTCTGAAATGGTCTCAGGATCCACAGTAAGATTTTTAAAGAGGAACATGTGAGAGTCAGGAACCCTATAATACCTATCAGGTTTTCTGGAAGCAGGAGGTAAAGAGTCAGGGGCCAGGCTAGATACCGAGAAGGCTTCATCAACAATGTCCAGTACAGGAGGGATAGCTAAAGGCCTGTGTTGGGGCAGGAGTAAGAAATCCCTAAGCCTCTTTTTGGAGTCAGAGTAATCCTGGCTTTCCCAGTGAAAATGCTCCCTAAGAGTATGGAAGATTTCACCAAAAGAGAAATCCTCTGGAGGGGAAGCAGAGGGAATGATTCTGCATTAGAATCCTCATATGTAGATAAGGGTAAATCCTGGTCATCTGAGGAAACAAAAATTTCAGAGTCCTGATCAGAAGAATCAGAAGGAAAATCAGTCCTAGGTCTCTTAGAGGGAGAAAGGTGGCTGCCCCTGATTAGAGTAATAAGGTCTTCAGCCATTCGTATCATTTGTTTTTTAGGCATAGGGGCCTGACCATGCGGTCTGGGCATCTGTTTTCAAGGCATGGATTGAGTTTTAGGCCTTGAAGAAGAAGATGGCGTCAGTTTAACATGCAAGTCAGTAGGCCTAAATACACCCTAAGAAGCTGGTTCCTGCACAGTGGCTCCAGACCCATCCAAGGTAAAGACATCCGCAGGTTCTACAGTCGCAGCATCTCGTGGCATACCGGACAATGGGTCTCAGTAGAGGCCTGCTAATCTGAAGTAGCAGGTATCAGGGGCTGCGAAAGCGCCTCACTGAGTATCGACAAACTGGCGACTAGCTTAGGAGAAGCGTCGTCTGGAGCTTTGGACCTATGCGGTCTGTCTCTGTCTTTACCTTTGCGTTTTTTCAGAATGTCGGTAGTCGGATGGCTTACCGAAGCCATTTTTGGATAATTGAACCGAGTACCAAAATATTTAGAAGCGTAAATAAACCAACGACGAATAGTTTGAGGTTTGAATAAGGCAGAAAACCGACAGCGAGGTACGTCTTGGTCTGGGCCTAAGTAAGGAATGCAGAACAAATGTACATCTTTATGAGGTATTTGCTTTCCACAAGAAATACAATTGTTAACTTTTACTGACATTGGTTTAGAGTAAGAAAAAGGTTCCCCAACGGGGTACTTAGCTTAGTTGAAGACTTCAGTTCTGAAACTGGAAAATGAAAAATTCAGGACTCGGTCAACCGGCACTTGCGAACTGCTTATGCTTCGGGCACAGCATGGCAAGAATGACTGATGTAATGGCGTCAGCTGCATGCTTTATACCCCCAACGACCTGACGCCATGGAAGATGAGAGTGCAACCGACGCAGGACCCAAGACTTTAATAATCAGGCAGACTAAGGGCTACTGCAAGCAGATAACCCAAATGTAATGACTGCAACAGTGAAACACGAAGAACATCGAGTAGAATGAGCATGAACCCTGTCTGGTTCTGGTAATCCATGATCCTTGTACACCTGCAAAGTGAAATCCATCTAGCAAGAGTCACCTTTGAAACTGGTTTCTCCAAAAAGGGTTTGGCAAAGGAAACAAATAGCTGATCAGACTTACGAAAAGGTTTAATCCTATGTAAATAAAAGCACAAATGTCTGTGGACATCCAGCAAATGAAGCTTGTATTCCCCTTTGTTCTGAAAATTAGTGAAGAATACTGGGAGATTAATGGACTGATTGATATTTGACTCCAAAGTGACTTTAGGGAGGAAAGAAGGATTTGTCCTCAGAGAAACTCTACCCTTATGAAAAGCCAAGTATGGAGGTTTCATACACAAGGCTTGAAGTTCAGAATCTCCTAGCCGAGGTGATGGCAACTAGGAAGGCTGTCTTCCATGATTAAAATTTTAAATCAACTGATGCTGCGGGTTCGAACGGAGGGGCAACTAAGGCTTGAAGAACCAAGGTCAAATCCCACGGAGGGGAAGGATGCTTAATAGAAGGTCTCAGCAAAAAGATACCTTTGATGAAGGTCTTACAAATTCTAGCAGCAGCTAGAGAGCCTGAATTTTCTCCTACATGAAAATGGGATATCGCCGCCAGCTGGATCTTCACAGTGGAAGAGCTGGTCCCCCGTTGGAAAATTTCAGACAAAAATTCTAATACCGCTGGAACAGGAGCGGTAAAGGGGTCAAATTTTTCAGAGAAGTCCAAATGGAAAAATGCTTCCATTTACTACGGTACACCTTTTGGGTGGAGGACTTGGTGTGCCGCCACCAGAATGGACTTAACGGGGGAAGAGAGACCGGAAGTCTTGGCAACTGACCCTGGGAACTACTGACCAATAAGCCTGACCAGTCTGATCTGTAAGGCTATGGAGCGAATCATTATGGAACTCATAAATGGAGAGATTGGGAACCTCCAGTCGCTGGACCCCACAGAGTTCGGCTTCGTCAAGGGCAGATCATGCCTCCTGAACCTGGTGGATTTCTTTGAGACAGTTACTCAGGCTATAGACAAGGGAAAGGAGGTACACACGGCTTACCTTGACCTTGCTAAAGGATTTGACACCATTCCCCAATTCAGGTATTATTGATAAGCTCACCAGCCTGGGCATAAACCCTTACGTCACAAGATGGATCGCAAACTGGCTTTCAGACAGATCCCATAAAGTAAGAGTAGCAGGATCTATGTCAAAATCCAGACCAGTAATGAGTGGTGTGCCTCAGGGCTCTGTCCTGGGGCCCCTCCTGTTTGGCATATACTTCTCAGAAGTACAGGCAAGCACGGAAGGGCTGTGGCTGACTAAGTTTGCAGACGACTGCAAACTGGGTACTATAATAGAGTCTCTGGCCGACATGGAGATCCTCCAGAAGGGCCTAAATGGGACTGATGCATGGTGTCAAAGCCATGGTCTCAAGCTAAATGCAAAAAATGCATAGTAATCCCCTTTGGAAAAAAAAAAGAGTACCCAGAAACTACAACATAAGAGGTAATCCCCTGAAATCTGAAGAAGAAATAAGGGATCTAGGGACCCAAGTAGATAGTCAGCTTTCCTTTGATAACCATGTTGCCAAAGTGGTTAGAAAATCCTTCTATGTGACCCATCTGATCTTGAAAGGGTTCGCATCAAGATCTAAGGATGTAATGGTGCCCCTCTAACTCTTCCCTCATCAGACCCATTATTGAGTACAATGCACCAATTGGAATGTACCTGGCTAGACATCTCCAGCAGCTGGAGAGACCACAGAGGTACCTAACCAAGAGGATTACTGGCCTCAAACAGTTGCCCTATGCAGCACAACTGAAAAAGCTAAGACTGTTCTCTGTTGCATACCGCTTTCTCAGAGGCGATCTCTGTCTAACGTACAGAGCCATGTCCAACCCAGAATTGTTGAACGTGCTCCATCTTAGCAAAACCAAATCTACTCGAGCTACACGCTCTAGGGATATAAACCTCAACACAACAATGAATAGGACATGCTGGAGGGATAGATTGCCTTCGCAGAGACTTCCCTTACAATGGAACAGGGTCCAGATCTACATAAGACAGAGCCCCTCACTATCGCTCTTCAAGAGGAACCTTGATGAGTGGATGGTTAACAGAAAGTTCACACCGGGGATCACACCAACAGCACTACTAGACAGGGGCTAAGGGTACTAGCTGCTAGTACAAGGGTCTAGGGAACTACTAAAGGGGCGGTGAAATGTGGCTGGGCTAATATATGCCTTTGGGCAGATAGCACAGTACCAACCTATGAACCTATTAATGGAACTGGAGCAACCAGGCAGTAAGCTTGAGGCTGTCCAGATTTGGGGGAGGAATTCCCAAGGGATGACAAATGAGATCCGGAATGGGATCCAATATCCAGGATGGGGCTACTAGATGAGACCGTAGGCAAGGGAACCAAACTTGAGGCCAGAATGGGGCTATGAGGATAATCCTGCTCCCCAAACGCCGAGCTTTCTGCAAGAATTTTGTCATGAGAGTTAGTGGGGAATATGCATAAAGAAGACCAGGTGGCCAAGCATGGGCAAGAGAGTCTCTGGGGGCTTCCCTGAGGGGGAGTTGGAGCAAAAAACTAGCTGCACTTGGCGTTGGACGGCAACACAAAGAGATCGCAACAAGGCTGACCCTATTTGAGGAAGATCTGTTCTGCTACATAAGGGTTCAGAGACCACTCATAGGGTAAAAGGTTAGTCCTGCTCAGTTTGTCCGCTAAAATGTTGGACCGGCACGGGATGTGCGTTGCCATCAAACGGTTGGTGGAGATCGCCCATTCCCACACTCGCATGGCCTCTCGACAAAGCAGGTAGGACCTGGTTTGCCCGCTGTTTGTTGATATACCAGACCATTGACATATTGTCTGATCGAATTGCAATCGTTCCCAGAGGAAGAGAAGCATGAAGGGCCTGCAGCGCTAAAAGGACTGCCCTCATAACCAGAACACTGATATGCATAACGGTCTTGTTTGGGGTCCATGTACGTTGGACAGTCCTGCCCGAGCAATGCCCCCCCCCCACCATAGACGGGATGCATTTGTGGTCACCGTGGCTTGGGGTGGGGACGCAATAAAGGGGCATCCTTCTCGAAGATCCTGGGATTGAAGCCACCACATGAGGGAAGCTTTGCACACCTTGCTTTCAGGAATCGGGAAGTTTAGGGGCTGGTATAACAGAGACCACTGAACTTGTAATGTCCACTGTATCACTCATGTGCAGACGTGCACAGGGAACCAGATTTATAGCTGCTGCCATGGACCCTAAGGCTCTCAGGACCAGCTTTGCCGAGGGTAAAGAGGTCTGAAGAAGTGCCAAGACATGAAGGGTCAAGTTCTGAAGTCTGTCTGGAGTAAAAAATACCCTGGCCTGAAGAGAATTGATTCTCGCCCCTATGAAGTCCAGGATCTGAACAGGCTGAAGAGAGGACTTTGTAAGGTTTATCGTAATACCCAGTAAATTTGACAGCTGAAGGAAAGAATTTCTGGCTTTAAGTTGATGTCTGGAGGGGGCGGTGAACAGCCAATCGTCCAGGTACAGAAAGACCTGAATGCTCTGAAGCCTCAGGTGGGCCGTTACAACTGCCATGACCTTGGTAAACACCATGGGGGCTGTGGTGAGACCGAAGGGTAGGACCCTGAACTGGTAGTGATTGGCTCCTAGCCGAAAGTGGAGAAACCTCCTGGATCACCTGTCCATCAGGATATGGTAGTATGCATCCTTGAGGTCCTTTGAGGAATAGAGAAGTGGATCCGGACGGCCGACAGCGTCTTCCCTTCCTTCTCACTCTGGACTAGCGTATCTCGAACTGTCTTCCCGAAAAGGGTCGAACAGTCAAAAGGGGCATTCGTGAAGGATGCCATGAATGGTTCTGAAAAATCGCAAAGCCGGAGCCAGGCGTGAAGCCTCATGGCAATGCCAGACCCAGCCGCCCTAGCGGCTCCCTCGGTGACATGAGAGAGTAATTGCATGGACGTGTTAGTAACTGACTTAAGAGTGGCCATATGTGCAGAGAATGAATGCTGATCCTCGGTCGAAATGGACTCCGGGGTAAACTCAGCATACTCTTTCACTAGGTCTCGCTGAAGCCTAATCACGTGGGCCATAGAGTTCAGCGCCCTTATAGCAAAGGTAGCTGGAGCATACATCCGCTTTTCGAGTCGATCCATCACCCTAGACTCCTCGTCTGGAGGACGGACCGAGGAACTCTCCTGCACCAGTTTCCTTTTTGGTGGCCGCCACCATCCTTGGCATCATCTGGGGAACTCTTACTCCATGCAGGCCTATCAGTAGGAGGGCTCAAAACTTTACCTGTCCATTCGGAGCCGATGACACTCATCCCCTCTGATCCGACGCCCAGATCACAGCTCCGAGAGCTTGGATCCGAAATAGGATCCGATAAACTCGAGGGCATGGCCGGTGTTGAGGTTGAAGGAACCATTGGCGCCGACCCCCTGACTCGGGGGCTCCTTGGATCCAGGGACTCTGA
This sequence comes from Protopterus annectens, assembly GCF_019279795.1. Classification (NCBI taxonomy): domain Eukaryota; kingdom Metazoa; phylum Chordata; order Ceratodontiformes; family Protopteridae; genus Protopterus; species Protopterus annectens. The sequence goes on along the minus strand of NC_056750.1, from coordinate 409,155,904 downwards.
AACCTGGGGATGGATCGGAGAAGGTGCAATCAGGGCAAACATTGGAGCAGACCTCCCCGCTCTGGCGGGAGGAGGAGCCAGCAACACTCCCATCTGCAACGGAGTCTGCAAGAACCTTCTAATCATTCGGGTCCATGTCAGCCTCTGAGAGGCTTCTTGTGGATCTGGAGGAGTCCATAGACACCAGCCGCGAAGGCCGATGCGAGGATGACCTCGAAGCAGGCTAAACCTCCTCCTCCAGCTCCGGGGAGAATCTAGGAGAATGGAGCTGAAGGGCAGACGGTCTAGGAGCTTTTTCTGGAGTAGAGACCACTTTAACGCGAGGGGGAGGGTCGATGGATCTGATGGGTCCGCTGGTCTCTTACGACCCCTCTCCTTGTCTCTTTCTCTTTCTTTTTCTCTGTGCTTCTCCTTCCTAGCATATTGTCCTCTTTGGGAGTGGGAGTGGGAGTCCCGGACAGGGGAGGAGGACCAGAAGCTGGTATGGTCACAGCCGTGGAAGAAGCCGCCGATTCCACCGGGAGAAGACCAGCCCGAATCAACTTGGCCCTGCGATCCCGAGGGTTAAAGGCCACACATTTTGCAGCCTGAGGTAAGGTGTGGAACCCCTAAACACACGATGCATAGAGGGTGGCCAGTGGCCAGGGACAGCTTATGGCCACACACTGTGCATTTAGAGAAAGAAGCCACCCACAACAACCAAATGCTAACCAGGAACCTAGTTAAACAAGCGCATACACACACACACACACACACACACACACACACACACACACACACACACACACACACACACACCCCTAGGGCGGGAAGGGGAGGTCTACACTAAAAATCAAAGTTTACAACTTTAACTTTTTTTTTTTTTTGCAGAAACCCATGGACAGTTGAAGAAAGGGGGTAACTATCCATGTACACACAAACTTTGACTGCACAATTAAGTTGGACCAAAAAAAATCCCACTCTACCTGCCTGGAGCTCAGAGATCACGTCTTGGCGATGCCGCGGCAAATGAGATCTGAGGGTTGGGAAGGAGGTTGCAGAGTAAGTATGGGTAAGAGGGAGGAGCTTGGAGCTCGGATCTTAGCTTGGAAATCTGCTGGCTTGGATCCATATCGGATCCAAAACCCACAGGTTGATGATCAAATGAAGTTAACTACTTCAGATGTAAAATTTGTACCCCTGGGTTACAATGTTGAGGACCCATCGGTCTTTGTTGACGGGAATCCATTTTTTTGTATGAAGGGCAAGTTTTCCTGCTAGCGGCACAAGCAGTTGGGCAGATGAGGGGGGGGGGGTGGAGTTGAGAAGTCATTGGGAATTCTTTCCGTAAGGGGGTGGTTTAGCACTCCCTGCTTTAGAGGTGGAGGCACTCCACTGCTTAGATCTCTGCATACAGTGAGACTGTAGTCTGGGGGGGTCTGTTTCCCCTGGTTCTAGTTTGAGATGGCCTTGAGGGTGCTGGAAAGGACCAATGTTTCGAGGGGCAATGCCTACTGAATCTAGGAGGCTGTACTTGTAAGAATTCTTTGTCTGCATTGATTTAGCTTTTTCTTCCATCTTTTTAAGAACCTCTTCTGCTCTGATGCCAAACAGATGGTCTTTGTTCAAAGGAGCGTCTAGTAACTTGGATTTGACATGCTCTGGCAAGGTCTGCTCCTTAAGCCAAGCATGCCTTCTCAGTACAGAACCAGTGACTCCTGCCCTGCAAGATGCTTCTAGGGTGTTAAAGCCACACTGCAATGTATGCTTGCTGACTTGGCTTGCAGAATGCATAAGCTCTTGCAATTCTTTATTTTCTGCACAGTCTGTAAAGTTAGCTATTTTTTGCTTAACAAGTTCCATAGTATGTTGTTGGTATTTCAGCATGTGAAACTGGCAATTCAAAGCCTTAATGGCAAGAGTTGCAGAGGTATGTACTTTCTTACCCCATCTGTCCAAGGCTATGGAATCCCTGTCCGAAGGGGTGGGATTCTTAGCTGTAGTGGCCTTGATACCTTTAGGCCCCTGGGAAATGATCTCTGGGTCAGCAGTAGGATTTTTGAAAAGAAATTTGTCAGAGCCAGGTACTCTATAGTACCTGTCTGGTTTCCTAGGAGCAGGGGGTAAAGTATCAGGAGTAAGACTGGACTCCATAAAGACATCATCAACAACTTCCAGGACTAGTGGTACTACCAAAGGCCTGTGTTGAGGCAAGTCTAGAAATTCTTTGAGTTTCTTTTTGGATTGAGGATAGTCTTTGCATTCCCACTGGAAATGCTCTCAAAGTATGTAAGGTTTCACCAAAAGAGAAATCCTCTGTAGGAGAGGCAGAGGGAATGGATTCTTCTGGATAAGAATCCTCATAAGCAAATAGGGGCATGTCTTCATAATCAGAAACCTCAGAGTAGTCGGACTCTTGGGTCTGTTGAAGCTGCTGGGGACTGGTCCCTTTTTCACTTAGCAGGGGAAGGCTGACTTGCCCTAATCAGCATAATAAGGTCTTCTGCCATTCTAAACATTTTATTTTGTGGCAAGGGATCAGGTGCATGCGCTTTGGAAGTCGGTTTTCTAGGCGTAGTGCATACTCCTGGCCTTACAAAATTCAGTTGTTTTAGACAGAAATGAAGTAGTCGGTTTGTGTTGAACATCGGTAGTATGAAGAACTTCCTCAGAAGCCGGTGCCTGCTCAGCGGCTCCGGACTCATCCAAGGTAGAGATATCCACCAGTTCCATAGTCGAAGAAGAGTCTCGTGGCACGGACTCCGAATGGGTCTTGGTAGAGGCCTGCAAATCCACTGAAGTGGGCATCAGGGGCTGCGAAAGAGCCTCAATGAGTACTGGCGAACTGTCGAGTAGCTTAACGGAAGCGTCATCAGCAGCTTTGAACCTGCGCGGTCTGTCTCTATCTTTATCCTTACGTTTTTTCGGAATATCAGTAGATGGATGGCTTACCGAAGCCATTTCGGAATACAGAGATCGAGAACGAAAGTATTTAGCGACAATAAAGGCCTGACGAATGGTACGGGCATTGAAAAATGCACAAAACTGACAGCGAGGAACGTCATGGTCTGGGCCTAGACGGGTGATGCAGTAAGAATGAAAATCTCGGTGTGGTATTTGCTTTCCATAGGCAAGACAATTAACTTTTTCTGACATCGGTTAGAGCAAGAAAAAAGCATTCCCAACGGGGTACTCAGCTTTACAAGACTTCAGGGTGATTCAATTAGTAAACGAAAACTCAGGTAGTGACCGACCAGCACTTGAGAAATTCTTCTGCCTCAAGCTCCTTGGCAAGAAAGACTGATATAATGGCGTTGGCTGCCTGTTTTTATACCCCTGACGTCAGTCCTGGAGAGACAGCATCCGACGCAGAAATACTAAGTCTCTGGTATTCAGGCTGACTGAGGGCAACCTGCAGGCAGATAACCCAAGTGTGATGACTACAACTGTGAAACACGAAGAACATCTGTAGTCTGAAAAATGTGAAGTAAGGTAGAAATGACGAACGGGCATCCGATGACCACGGAGGCAGAAAAATTCTGAGGAGGGTACGTGCACACCTTTATACCCAACGCTGGTTTATGGCCCTCGTAGCAGATGTCACACTACCCTCCAGGACAAAGACTTTGGTATACTGGCCGGACAGTGGCACTGCAGGTAGCTACTCCCTACAGTTATGAATACTGCAACATTAGAATAGAAAAACACTGTCTTTTACTTAATCCTCAGAAAGGCCAAATATTTTTAGAAAGATTCAAGACACTTCTTCAGTGACACAATTAAAGTGCTCCAGCTTCAGGTTTATAGTCTCTACAAAGACGTCTGCTGGAAAAACTTTTGACAAGATTTTTTTCTTTGCAAACAGTACCAAAATTAAGAAAAGAGGAGACCTGTATGGTATAGTCCATGCCTTTTTTACCCAACTGGAAGTCTGAGCAGTTGGGAGGCAGGTGGTCTCTCATTTTATTAGAGAAGCAGTGCTGGGTGCTGGTCAATGAAACCTGAGGCACCTGTTGGCTAATTTTAGTACACAGCTACACAATCCTCAGCAAACCAGAGATAAAACTGAATAGACTGAGGTCAACTCCTGTAGGGTTGTTTGGCTTTCAAGCTCTGGTCCTGAAGCATCCTGCAAAGTTTCTATGGACTGGGAAGTATAAATCTGTGAAAAATTGTCATATATCATAGGCACAAGGACACCAATATCCACCCTGGAAGTTTCCTGTGCTTTGCTTGAAACCTGAATTTAAATGAGCCAAGCTTCCAATATCTGCTCACAAAAAGATCAAAACAGTTGGGGACTTGATAGGGGAAGGTCAAGGAATGAGAGGCAGACAAGCCAAATGCTTCTCCAAATCCAGCATACCCAGGCTTCAGAGGAACTGCAGGGACAATAAGGATTCTTAATCTCTGCCTGCACGTTCCTAACAATTGAGCATTTTAGGATCTCCATGTTTCAGAGTTTTCTCTTTTCTGTAGAATGCTTACTTTGCAACAGCTGAAGAAGCTTCTCCATACTCACACTGATGCTCATTCAGCTAATGCTAGTTAATTTCATGGGCTCAAGGAAAGCAATCAAATTTCAGTTCCTCTAAAGAAATCTTTTTTTACTGAAAGCAGTAGTGTTCAGAGAAGTCCATGTGGCTCTCCTCCAAAATAAAACAGAGACTGTAGGTGGTAGTCACATGACAGAATCTGCCTTCCACAGGCACCTCTATTAGTCAATTTATATGCTAGTTAACTTTTTTTTGCTGAGAGAAATGTAATAAATTTCAGGCTCTTCAGTGAAGCAAATTTTTTCTTCAAGTATCACAATGTTCTTGTGAAAGATTATAGCTCTCCCCTTAACAAAAGAGACGCTGTAGGTGATCATTTTCTCTTCTATTGGCACTCTCTTTAGTCAATTTCTCTGGACATCATGGATCTTGAAAAACAGCAATCCATGCACACCAAATCTGAAGTTTACATAATGGGAAAAAACAGACAAATTTTAATTAGACACTTCCAAAATATGTACCTACTACTCTGGAAGTTGCATGGAAGGAAAAGTACAGTTGTGTACCTACCATAAATGTAGAGTGTATTCACTGTTGCAGTCATTACACTTGGGTTATCCTGCTGGCAGGCAGCACGCAGTCGGCCTGAATTCCAAAGTCCTGGTCCGGCGTTGATTGCTGTCGCCTCTTCCCTGACGTCAGTGCGCCAGGGGTATAAATGAAGCAGCCAATGCCATTTTCTTCAGTTTTTCTTGCCCCAGATGTCAGGTGCCCCCAAAAGGGTAGGCTGTAAATATTATGATCATAAAAAAGCATGCACATAACCTTCATCTACAAGCAAATACACCACATAGATTGTATAGAATAGAGAGGTACAGTCAAGTCCCAGCAAAGAAAAAAGGGGGATGGAGGGAGGGTAACCTGGACTGCAACAGTGAATACACTTGAAAATCTGCATTTATGGTACGTACACAACTGTACTGTGTTCATCGTGTTTCACTGTTGCAGTCATTACACTTGGGTTGAATCCCAAAGCTGAGGTTGGGTGGCTGGGCCTAACTAGAGTTTGGAGTGGCTATGAGGCCCTGCAGAACTGCAGTGGCAAAGCCTGCTCTGGATTTAAAGTAGAGAGGTAAATAGTAGTGCTTTGTAAAAGTGTGCACTGAAGTCCAGATTGCAGCCTCCAAAATGTCCTTGGTTGGTACTCCTCTGAGGAAGGCTGCTGAAGTGGCTGCTGCTCTTGTAGAATGTGGTCTAATGCCCTTGGGCACTGATTTGCCATGTTGTGAATAGCAGAAACGAATGCAGTGGCCTATCCATTTTGAAATAGTCTGCTTTGAAATGGCTTTTCCTAGCGATCCTGCAGAATATGCCACTAAGAGTTGCTCAGTCTTTCTGAAGGCTTTAGTTTTGTCCAAGTAAAAGTGTAGCTGTCTGTGTATGTCCAAAGAATGCAGACGTCTCTCCCCCTTATTCTGTGGGTTTGTACAAAAGGTAGGCAAATGTATGGTTTGGTTAAGAGCCACACTGGACACTACCTTAAGCATAAACGTTGGGTTTGTCCTTAGAGAAACCCTGTCCTGATGGAAAATAATAAAAGGTTCCACAGCCATTAGTGCCTGTAACTCTGAGACACTTCTTGCTGAAGTTATTGCTAGGAGAAGAGCTGTTTTCCATGACAAGTATTTTATCTCTGCTGTATTGGCTGGCTCAAAATGAGGCAGTGTGAGTTTTTCCAAGACAAAATTGAGGTCCCATGTAGGTATTGGAGCTCTCCTTGGAGGTCTTATGTTTTTGGCCCCTCTGAGAAACTGTCTTAGCAGTGGATGAGAAAAAATAGGTGGGTCCGTATTGTAATGAGCTGAAATGGCAGAGGCATGGATCTTAATTGATGAGAAGGATAGGCCTTTATCCAGCATCTCAGTTAGGTATTGCAAAATCTGTGGAATATTCGGTACAAGCGTGTCAAGTCCCTGCGCTTGCTTCCAAGCACAGAATCTCTTCCATTTTTCTGCATAAGATTTTCTGGTGCTGGGCCTCCTGGCCTCCAAAATAACATCCATAACTGCTTTAGAGAGAGGTGTGTTCTGAATGATTACATTATCTGCCATGCAGCCAGATTTAGGGTTCTGAGTTGGTTGTGTAGGATCTGATTGTTCTGTTGGGTCAGCAAATGAGGTATTAGAGGTAATGTCCAGGCTGGGCCTTGAGACAAGCTCTTTAGAATTGGGTACCAGTGCTGGCATGGCCAGTCTGGGGAAATCAGTATAATTTTTGGCTTCTCTTGTCTGACCTTTAGGAGTACCTTGGGGAGGAGAGGCAGAGGAGGGAAGGCATATACTGTAAGGGCATTCCAGCTGAATGAAAGGGCGTCCACTTTCCATGCTTGCTTGTGAGAAGTCTGAGTGCAGAATCTCTGTAGCTGGCAGTTGTGAGGGGAGGCAAATAGATCTATGTCTGGGCATCCCCGTTTCCCTGTTATCATGTTGAAGATTTGTGGATCTAGTTTCCACTTGTGAGGATCCATGAGGTTTCTGCTTAGTTCGTCTGCCAAAGTATTTGTCTTTCCTGGCAAGAATTGTGCTTGCAGATGTACTTGATAAGACAATGCTGTGTTCCACAAAGTCATGGCTTGTCTGCAGAGGGGGTAGGAATGTGTGCCCCCTTGCTTGTTTGTGTACCACATGACTGTAGTATTGTCAGTCTTTATCAGTAGTTGTCCTGGATGAAGTAGGTCCTTGAAGGCTGTCAGGGCATTTTTTACAGCTAGCATCTCTTTTTGATTGATATGAAGAAACATTTGGTTTGTGGGCCATGTGCCCTGAATAAATTTTCCTGCCATGTGCGCCCCCCAGGCATAATCTGGTGCATCTGTTGTTAATGTCTACCTGGCAGTGGGGAAGATGAATGGCTGTCCCTTGTTGTGGTGACAGGCCTGTGCCCACCATTGAAATTCCTGTTGCAGGCAGGGAATGAGAGTAATTTCTGTTTCCAGGCTGTGGCAATGTTGAGTCCAAACACTTTTTAGATACCATTGTAGTTTCCTCATATGCAGTCTTGCATATGAAATTAGTAGAATGCAGGATGCCATGTAGCCCAGAACCTGCAAAATTTTTCCTGCAGATAACTGGGTCTTCGTTGCCATGTTTTTGAAATAAAAAGTCAGTTGCCTTTGTTTGTCTGGCGTGAGATAAGCCATCTGGGCAGTTGTATTTATGCTTGCACCCAGGAATATTATCTCTTGAGAGGGTACTAGTTTTGATTTATTTTCATTTACTGTGTATCCTAGGCAAATTAGTAATCTTTTTACAAACGCCAGATGTTGTAGTAGAATATCTTTGGTCTTTGCTTGAATAAGGCAGTCGTCCAAGTAGGGATATATTTGAATTCCTCTGTCTGCAAAACACAATTACTGGTGCCAGGCATTTTGTGAAGACCCTAGGCGCAGTAGATAAGCCAAAGGGCAGTGCAGAGAATTGGTAGTGCATTGAGCCAGCTATGAATGAGGTATCTTCTGCAAGTTTCTCTGATTGGGACATGCAGGTATGCCTCGTTGAGGTAAAAAAGTTACAAGCCTTTTTGTCCAGCATGGGCAGAAGCTGCTGCAGAGTCAACATTTTGAACTTTGAGACATCCAGAAAAGTATTTACAATAGACAGATCCAGAATTGGTCTCCAGGCTTTGTCCTTTCTTGGTACTAAGAAAAGTATTGAGTAAAATCCTTGTCCCTGCTCTTGTTGTGGCACTTGCTGAATAGCCCCCATGTCCATGAGAGATGAAATTTGTTTTTGTGCCTCTGCCCATTGATCGTGTGGCAGGTCTGGCATACCTTTTGCCTTTGGAAGGGTGTGAAAGTGGAACCTGTAGCCCTGAGAGACTATATTTAAGACCCATTTGTCCTGGGTGATCTTGTACCAATTTTGTTGAAAAAGTGCTAGCTTTCCCCCTAAGGGTGCTGCCAAAAAATAAGTGCTTGGCATTGGCAGAGGGAAGTCATTGGGACTGTTTTCTATAAGGCTGTGATTTGTCTTCTCTGCTTTTGGAGGTAGAAGCACCCCATTGTTTGGGCCTGTATTAGCCCTGGGGCTGTTGCCTGCCTCTAGGGTATCTGAATCTGCCTCTTTGTGGTCTGTCTGACACTGGAAAGGACCAATTCTTAGAGGGCCAGTTTCTGCTAAATCTGAGTGGCTGTACCTGTAAGAAATCCTTTACTGTCTGCATAGATTTAGCTTTATCCTCCATTTTCTTCAACACCTCTTCTGCCTTAACACCAAACAAAGTATCATGCTGTAATGGAGCATCCAATAATTTTGCTTTAACATGATCAGGCAGATTCTGTTCCTTTAACAAAGCATGCCTTCTAATATAAGAACCTGTAACAGCGGCCCTGCATGAGGCCTCCAGTGAATCATAGCCACATTGCAAAGTATGCTTTCTCGCTTGTTCAGCTGCATGCAATAAATCCTGCAAATCTTCGTTCTTGGAACATTCAGAATTTGTTAACTTTTTTTGTTTTAACAAAGACATTAAGTATTGCTGATATTTGAGCATATGAAATTGACAATTTAAAGCCCTTACAGGCAAGGTAGCAGTAGTGTAAACTTTTTTCCCCCATCTGTCCAAAGCCCTAGAATCTCTATCAGAAGGGACAGGGTTTTTAGCAGAGGCAGCCTTGACCCTTTTGGGACCCTGTGAGATAGTTTCCGGGTCAGCAGCAGGGTTTTTGTAAAGAAATTTATGGGAGTCTGGAACCCTGTAGTATCTGTCTGGCTTAACAGCAGCAGGAGGTAGAGAGTCTGGAGACAGGCCTGACTCTGAAAATACATCATCGACTATGTCCAGAACAGGGGAAATTGCAAGAGGTCTGTGCTGAGGAAGTAAAAGAAAGTCTCCAAGTCTTTTCTTAGAATCGAAATAATCTTGGCTCTCCCAGTGGAAATGCTCCCTCATGGTATGCAGGGTTTCCCCAAATTAATAATCCTCAGGAGGAGAAGCTGAAGGAATAGAATCTTCAGCATCAGAATCCTCTGATGAATAGAAGAGGAATAGAATATCCCTGTTCAGAAGAGGATTCAGAGGAAATGGAAACCTGATCAGAGGAATCATATTCAGTGTCTTGCCTAGGCCTCTTATCAGGAGGGGGATGGGAACCCCTGATCAGAGTAATTAGGTCTTTGGCCATTTTGAGCATCTGTTTCTTAGCCATAGAAGTCTGTCCTGGAGAATGCTGTACTGGTTTTCTTGTCTTTAAAACTGTTTTAGACTTTGTCTTGGATGCTGAAGTAGGCTTTATATAAAGCTGTGTAGGTCTGAAGACACCCTAAGAAGCCGATGCCTGCTCAGCGGCTCCAGACCCATCTGAGGGATTAATTTCCAAAGGCCAATACCTAAAGTATCCAGAGGCCTAGCCATCTCCACGTGGGAGTCTGAGGCGGCCTGTAGCTCTGAGGTAGCGGGAATAAGGAGCTGCGAAAGCGCCTCACTGAGCACCGGCGAACCGACGACTGGCCTAGAAGAGGCTTTGTCATTGGTGTTGGACCTCAGATGCTTGTCCTTGTCTTTATCCTTGCGTTTTTTATGAATTCCGGTTGTTGGTTGTTCCGACGGCATTATATAGTTAAACCTTCTGCCAAAACAATGAAAAGCAAAATCGTACCGACGCTTTGACAGTGCGCTGGTTAAATCTAGCACAAAACCGACAACTAGCAACGTCGTGGTCAGGGCCTAGGCAAGGAATACAGTAAAAAATCCTTATGAGGTATTTGCTTCCCACAAGAAATACAATTGTTAACTTTTTCTGACATCAGTCTGGAGCAAGAAAAAAGTTTCCTCAACGGGGTACTTAGCTTTATTGAAGACTTCGGATCTGAAATTCTATTTCGAAAATCTCTGGAGTCGGTCGACCGGCACTTACGAACTGCTTTTGCTTTGGGCACCACGCGGCAAGAAAGACCGAAGAAAATGGCGTCGGCTGCTTCATTTATACCCCTGGCGCACTGACGTCAGGGAAGAAGTGACAGCAACCGACACCGGACCAGGACTTTAGAATTCAGGCCGACTGCGGGTAGCCTGCCAGCAGGATAACCCAGGTGTAATGACTGCAACAGTGAAACACGATGAACATCAGTTAAAACATGAACAAAGCAGTGATTGGTTCTGACAGCAAAAAAGTACTGAAAACAAGGTGGGCTGCACTCTCTTTTAACCGTGCAAGAGGAGTCCAGACTCATAACTGGGATATCCAAAAACTCTAAATGTCAGAGTTAAAGACAGGCATCAGTCAGCAGCTGATCTCTATGATAAGCAATTGATAAGGAATCATACTACAACAGGGACTGCTATGAAGAACACCTTCCTATTTAGATCTTCTCATCCACTAGCTGTATGTTACAATACCAAGAGCTTTAACAGTCTTTTTTAGTTTGTGAGAGAATGAATAGGCTGGTTAGCCATCAGGCTGTACTGAAAACAAACTGGTCCACTGGCAAATGGGATGACTGATGGTTGACAAAAAAAAAAAAAAGGAATCTTGTTACAAAAACTTATAATTTCAGCGGCCCTCTGACAAAGGTATAATTAAGTTTTTAATAAACAGTACATATTTATCTGAATTATATTTTTACATATAAAGGTACAGTTCTGATCAGGCATTTCCAGGGCTAAAGACTCGAAAACCATCAGTTATTCTTTAAGGTCTGCTTCATGCTCAGGGGGAAAAACACTTTTAATATCCGTTACAGGTATGAGTACATCCAAAATATTAAGGCTAAATTCTTAGCAACAGCCCCACCCTGTGAACACGTGTATACACAGACAAACACACACACACACACTACACTAAATATGTGGATGTTTTTTCAAGGCTAGATTCACAAAAACCTCACTCATACCTAAAGGAGCATGGGATATCTATGATATCTAACTAAACAGTAAATCTAACACAGTCATTGTACCATGGCAGTGTGGAAAGTCCCTAACACTAGAATACTTTGAATTAAAAAT